>NW_010190026.1:0-9790 GCF_000695765.1 Mesitornis unicolor | reverse complement strand
AAATATATATATATATTCATATGAATAATCAAGCATGAGCTTTATAATTTCAGACCAATCTATCTTATTTTGGGCTCCAACTTCTGGAAATTGTCAATAGCTGGAAAGTGATTGAGATGATCATTTAGGCCTTAAGACCAAGACAAGGCTTAGGAAAATCTATATTTTTAATAATTCTGAATCTGAGACAGCTGACTGTAACTTTTAGTAAGTAGCTGTTTTGCTCCTGTTCCTCTGAAGATGTAGGAGAACTTTATTTTACTGTCTTAGAAAGACATTGTGATGATTAGCAATAGAGAAAGAAGCATTCAGATTATGAAGCAGACACAAGTGTGTTTATGTGATACCTGTAAATTTCTCCTGCAGAAAGTAGAGGAAGAAAATACTGAGGTTCAGAAGATGTGAATAACTTCATGATTTTTTGTGGTTTTTGTTATTTTGTTTAGGACAGATCGAAGCAGGTATGTTATACTATCCTGTATAGGAATGGTAGTAGGAGTCCCTGAGAAATGCTTGTCAGACAGGATGAAAAATTCTGATATGTTCTCAGAATGAAAATAATTAAAACATATTATTTGTCTGTGGCTGTTATAGAAGGATCCAGGGAAAGTGAAAAAAAATGTTTAGGTATTTACAAATATAACTACAATTTTACAAAAATAAGGAAACTGATTTGTTGTTGTTGTTAAAATTAGTGAGTTTTAGCAAAAATGAAAAAAAAGTATGGAATGTTCTGAAGTAAGAATAACTAAAAAAATCCTTGAGGTACATCATTTATAGCAAAAGGAGCTTAAAATAGTTGCTGCAAGGAAACATTTCAGTTTTTAAAACATTATCTCTGCTTTGGCAGAGTCATTGACTGATTCAATTTACAAAAGATAACCTTGAGAAGGAAAAAAATAATCTTTGTCATGGGAAGGGTTTAAAAATGAGTTATAAAATATTTTCAGTGTCTACAGGATCACTTTTTTGTAATGCAAGCCCTTTACTTATTTTATCCGATTTGAACCAGTATTGCTAATACTCAATAACACCCTTCTAACTAAAGATGAAGCTGGTGAACAATAATAAAGAAAAGATGTAAGAGGAAAATTGAAGATAAGGGAAAAGCCTATGTTTTAAGATATATTAATATCAAATTACAGCTGTGGGTTTAGAAGTGGTTTTCTCAGTTGTAATTAAAACAGTTATTATAGAATGCCTGGTGAATGGTAACTGATTCAAGATTTGACGGTTCTCAGCTCAGGAATACGCTTGAGGCAACATCCTTCCTGTGAGGTTGGGCCTCATTTTCCGACAATTTTCAGTTCCAAATCCACTACTGACACCTACAAAATCTCCTCAACTATTAGCTTATACCCTTTTACTGATCCTTCTCCCTTGGATGGGATTTCCTTGTCACCTTTTACTTTTCATAAAATCAAAGGAAAAAAAAAAAAGTACATCTGGTCTATTCCAAAGTCCTGCTCCAAGCAAGGCCTTGATGCATTTGGACATCACAGGTCAGCAAGAAAACAAACAGACCCCAAAGATATGTTTGCCTTTACTCAAGAATTCTGGGCTAATTTTTCATTTTTTTCCCAGAAATCCTTACAAGGGCTGCTGGTTAGTCATTCAGAAAAAAAGATGTCACATTAGATTCAATATTTGAAGAAGATATCTGTCTGCTTGGTGCTATGACCAATGTGTTCAGCTTTTAGGACTTCTCAGTGATGAATCAGGAAAGCCTCAGCTCAGCTGTCAACTCCAAGAAAAAATCTCTGCAAAAAAAAATCTCTGCATCAAAATCCAGTTTTGTGTAGCATCTTCTTTAGGAGGAGTATTAAAAATAGAGACTTGTATGCTAACCCTGCAGGAAATTGCCAGTGTTGAGATTACCTGTTCCAGTACTGCCCTTGAAATCTCTCAGCACCCTCTCAGAAGTTAGGTTGCATTCTTCAAATGGGTGGCAGTTTAATGGAAGGTCATAGCAATGTTGAGACATTATACCAGTCCATCAGTTATTTTCCTCAAGCCACAGATGGTAAATTTAAATGTGCTAATAGTTGGTAAAATTTTTTAATAGGTGAAAGTAAGATCAATACTGGAAATAGAAAACTGTAAGAGCATTATTGAATTATCCAACTGATTTATTTAAGTACATTAATATATTAATTTGTAGAAGCTTATAAGAGCATTCATTCCTTCTAACATCATCTCAAATCTTCCCTGAGCTTTCTTAAGCAATGTAAACATTATTTTAAAAAAAACAACAAATTTTAATATATCTGACTTGGACCCTTTGACCACCTCAACCCTTTTCCATTTCCTCAGAGGACTATAGGAAAAAATAAAGTTCTTCTGCTAATAAAAGTTGTTTTGGCTTGCATCATTCAGTATTTGAGAGCTCAGAGGCCCAGAATCCATGGCCACTGTATTAGGTAAGCTTTTGTCTGACCTCATAAAGACATTCTTACTCTTTTCCAACATTTTGTTGGGCCGACATACAACCAGCCCATAATAGTTCTGAATATTTGATTATGAACAATAATTGCAAAAATTATTTTGCTGGTTTGAGGTTTTTCCTCTCAGTGAATACTAAAATTAGTGGGAGGGATATGAGAGTTTCCTGTGTTGAGTAATTACCTACTGTCATCCAAGAAGACCATCGTGAATGTACCTGACTCTGGGTCTCTCAGGTGACAATGATTTAGATTCTATCAATCATCAGCCTTTTTTGCTGAAGGGTATCTTCTCAGCAAGTACAGTATGACCTAATTCACTGCCATTCATTAACTTATTGTTAAAGGGAAAAGTTACTTCTCTGATATATTTACCCCCTTTTTCCAAAGCTGTGAGGCTGCTACATCCCTTTTCCCTAAACCTAGTGCCCATCTTTCTAACATGTAAAGTCAATATCACCTTACTCACCAGCTCAGAATTTCTGTTTATCACCCTTTTACACTATGGCAAGGTTAGGAAATCCCATTATTTCCTCTTTAAAATCTCTTTAAGCCCTTGTAAATGGTACATTGTGCTATGCAAAAGGCAGATCTCCAGAGGAAAGATAAAACTTCTCTATTTGGACTTCTAACAAAGAGCAGAAGAAAACATTCTCAGAAAGAAATATAATAATGAGACAAATCAGTACCAGCTGTAATGAACACCTGAGACCCTTAAATCCTATAGAATGAAAGTGGCATTTTGCCTTCTCTAACAATGTGAAAATGGGGCTTTGGGCGGGGCGGGAACTATCTAGCTTTAATTTGATTACACTTTCAGCATACTAAATCACTGAACAGTAACTTAAATCTTTTATTTCCTTTCTAGATATACTAATACTAACAGCTGGTTATTGAGGGATTATTTTAATTCTTTTTGGTCTGTAAACACCACAGTCTGTTATGAAGCCAGTACGTTTGAGGCTTAGATACTTACTTTCACTGCAAGAAAAACTATTCCTTTTTCTGTTCGCACTGTATTATTCTTCATTCACTGTCATAGCACTGACTAACGTTCCAGAGTTTTCTTCCTCCTTCTAATCTGTTTGCCCTAGTTCTGTCACAGACCCTAAAAGACAGTAAGAAAAAGTGGGGCTTTCCACTGGGAAATATACAGTGAAAAATATACTATTTTTGTTCCCTCTCACTCATTCAACTTAAATGGAATTACTTCAAAATTATTAGTGTGAGAAGCAGAATTTAGGTTTATCCTTTTTTTTTTCCTTCAGCTTTGTCATTAGCTTCACTACTTTTTCAGTACTAGATTAGAGAAAAAGCAATGAACAAACTTAATACCTAAATAAGACCTCCTAAACTTCTTAACCATTCTGTAATTACTGACAGTAGGCAAAACGTGAAAATTGCTATCATTTCTCTTCCCATCTGTTGTAGTGTAGCAGGCTTCCATTGTAACATCTGGAGTAAAAAAGAATCATAGAATACCAGGTTGGAAGGGACAACAAGGATCATCTTGTCCAGCTGCTCAAGGTAAAAGGATAGTTTAAATGAGTTGAGTCAGCAGCCTGTCAAGCTGACTCTTAAAACTGACCAATGTAGGGAAGACTCTTAAAACTGACCGATGCAGGGGAATTCACCACTTCCCCTGGGAGATCGTTCCAATGTCTGATTGATCTCATGGTAAAAATATTTCTTCTGGAGATCAATCGGAATCTCTCCAGAAGCAACTTGTGTCCATTACACCTTATCTTTTCCATGTGACTCCTAGTGAAAAGGGAGTCTCCATCTTCTTGGTAGCCACCCATGTACTGGTACATGGTGATAAGGTTCCCCCTAAACCTTCTCTTCCCAAGGCTGAATAGGCCCAGTTTTCTCAGCCTTTCTTCATATGGTAGGTCTTCCAGTCCTCTGATCATTCTTGTGGCCCTTCTCTGGACCCTTTCCTACCATATCTTTTCTGTATAGCAGGGGTCAAAATTGGGCACAGTACTCAAGTTGTGGTCTGACCAGTGCTGAGTCAAGAGGGATAATGACTTCTTTATCTCTGCTGGCGATGCCTTTTTTAATGCAACCCAGCATCCTGTTGCCCTTCTTTACAGCTTCAGCACATTGTTCATTCATGTTGAGCTTGTCATCCACCAAGACCCCCAGGTCCTTTCCACAGTGCTGCTCTCTAGCCAGGTGGAACCCAGTAACAGCTGCTTTCTTAGATTATATATTCCCAGGTGCAAGACTTTACATTTGTCTGTTTTGAACTTCATACAGTTCCCACTAGCCCACTCATCCAGTCTGTCCAGGTCTTCCTGGAGGGTGACCTTACCTTCTGGAGTGTCAACTACCTTACTCATTTTGGTGTCATCAGCAAACTTCATCAGGGACCTCCTGATCCCAACATCCAGATCACTAATGAAGATATTAAAGATGCATAATAGAAATTGTGTGTGACCTGAGGATAGGACTCAGAGCCAAGAATTTATGGTAGTAATCACAAATCAGCTGCCCTCTAGGACTTGCCCTCTCTGCTAAAAAAATAAGATACTAAATTAATTTACTTATCATTTACTCATCGTATGTGATTGCAAGACAATTTGTGAGGCATCTCAAAAGCTATGCAGTCTTTTGGAGACCAAGGAGAGGAGCTTGACAAGAGAAGAGCAAATAATATCTTAGTTTGCAGTCTTCCTGCTGGTTCTCCATTTTTCTGTTTGAGTTGTGTCTAGCCTTTAACTTTTTCAAGTGGATTTTTTTTAAAGGAAGATCAGTGAGGGAAGGGAGGTCAGTCAGAGGAGAAGAGAAAAAGAAAGGAAGAAAAGAGTAGAGAATGACATCAGGGGGAGTGAGACTGAAGCTATGACTCCAGACAGAATGATGTGAGCTGGAACAAATAGCTAGGCTATACCAAGAGTGTTCAGTCTGAAAATTATACATACCCAGGATAGAGTCAATGCACAAAGGTCCCTAGGTCAACAGTAAACTTCAGGCACCTGAATTACATTTTCAATGTTGAGATTTTTCTGTCTTAAGGACTCTCTGATCAGTACGGAAGGTGAGGGGAAAGGGACAGCTGAGATGTTGCTGCATAAAGTTTACCTTTAGGAATTGCTATCAAGCCTCACTGAATGTATTCTGACAAGAACGGGCTTTACACTGTACACAAAGTATAAAAACAGCTGTTCCTTTTTATATATATATCACATGTACATTTTAACAATTATGGAGAGAAAGATAGTGAAAGAATGTCTCTGACCTGAGCCGATGATTCAGAACTACGGATTTATGGCAAACATCCCAGTACCAATGCCCTCTAGGACCATTCTTAACAGTCTCCTTTGCTAAAAAGAAAATGACAGCAAAAGACTGTCAGAGCAGGACTGAAGAGGTAGCCTTGATCCTGACATCTTTAGCTTAATTTAGGCAGATTCTGCTGAACATGCTAATCTTTGGCTGGCCATTGTGGAATTTATTTTGCAATACTTTCGGCATAGCATTGGCTAACTTCTAGTAGCTTTATGGAATATTTCACTGGTCTTATTTGTTTATGCATGTCGCTAGCAGATAGATCTACTCCATACACTAAGCTGAATTCATGAAAAAATAGGTATTTTTTCCCTAAACATCAATAAAGTACAGATACTTCTCAAGTATGAAAAAGATGTCTCTACCTCTCCTGTTAAAAAACCCCAAACTTAGATAATTAAACTTAGAAAATTTAAAAAGATAAGAAATTAAAAGATGTCTCTGTTTGTAGATCACACTGAGAACTGAATTTCAAGCCAATTATACTGATTTTTTAAAGCATTTTTAAGCATTTAAACTAATCTCACTCTATGTTTTCTTGCTTCTTAGCATTTAAGATTGTCCAAGTCCAAGAATCATTTGCCTGCTCTCCCTCTTCAACTTTCAAAACTCATAAACTGACCTTTCTATTCTAGAAATGTTAAAAACAATCTTGTTTCTTTGTGTGAGCTTATTGATAAAAGATATCTAATGGGAAGACAATGAACTAAAGTAAGGAAAACAGTTTAAAAATCAAAATGCAGAAATTTTTATGAAATAAAAAATAGGCATATGTTTCATAGTTCAGCAATATACCCACATTCCTTCTAAACAAGCTCTAAATGAGGTACCAAGAGGACCTACAGACCAGGATAAATTTATTCTGATGACAGTAGCTAGCCTCATGTATTACATATATAGCCAAAAAAGAGAAATTTTCTAAAGTTTTCTAAAAAAATCTATGAAATTTCTTATTGTCAATCTGAGAAGCTTATAACTGCTCAAAAAAATGTATTTTCTTTCTTTAAATATGTGATTTCCTTCTCTGATTTCAGCAAATTTGTTCAGTTCAATGCAAGTGGTATTTTGCTGCTTAGTTCCAGTGAAAAAGGGAAACAGTAATCTGAAAGTTAAAAGATATTTAAGTATATGACATGTAGAGGCATTTGTCATGACCATATTTACTCATAATTCTCTTTTATTCTCTCATTTCAAAAATCCTCCCAAATTGAAACATTTAATCCAATAGGCATTTGATAACACAATGTAAAAAAAGGCTAGAATGGAAGCTGGGGATTCAATTTATACTGCATACAGATTCTTCCATTAAGAATACCTACATTTTAGGAAGGCACATTTAGCCTTTTACCTAATGAATGTATTTTAAGAAAATAAATACTGTAAGTATTATGTAAGTGGTTTAATATTAGAGTAATAAAGGCTTGATTCTATTTTGGAATGACATAGAACTCAACACAGAATGAGGGTAAAATCTTCTCTCCCTAATATTTTTTTTCCTTTTTTTTTTTCTGTATAGCAGCATTTATTCTTTGGTAAGAATTTAATGTCCTATATAATAAATTCCTTAACATATAATTGATTTTTTAACCTTGAGTCTGCTACCAATTTTACTTGAATATCCTCCAGCACCCTTCCAAACAGTAGTGCTGTTTGATGACTAGCCTGCATATATTGCTCTTTTCAAAAAAGTACAGAGCAATCTTCATAGGACGCAAATCCCTGGAGGCAATAGCTATACATTACACCATGCATACAATACTCCCAGAGTCCTCCCCTAAAATAATTCTTTACTTCTTTCTTTCCATCCCATCTCAGCCTTTCCACACTCTTAATTTCCTTCCTCCTTGAAACAGGATTTTTTCGTTTTCTACTTTGTAGCTGTATTGTCAGGTAAACTGTGAGCAGCAGATATTTTACTCTTATCATCTGTTAAAGAAAACTTTGTTTAAACACAGTGCTTCTGAAAGCAAGACACATATTTAAACAGAACTGGAACTTTTCCTCTTTCACTTTTCCATCTATAAACCAGGTCTGATATTGTACCACATGTGAAGAGTTTGACTCATGTAGGGCTCGAATCCGAAGATACCAAGCCATTCAGCTAAAATGGGTATTTTCAAAACTAACATTCTTCCAGGGAGATTACTGATCTTGGACTGGCTAGGATGAATGAAGTGATTCAGACCAGAAACATATCTGTTGAGTTGTGAATTAAGTTAAGAAGATGCAGAATATTCTGGTTTAACTATAAGAAGCCAGAAGGCCCAGGACATGACATGTATACACAAAGACATGCATAAGAACGTCAAACAAGATGGGGCCTCCACCTTGTGTTTATCTGGACTTGCTTGTAACACCTGCAATGTAGAAACTTCAGTCTGATACATGCTCACAGTACCCTATAACTCATCTGTAGCAAGATCTACACTTGCTCTGCTCCTAAGGCCTGTAGCTTGACTCCACTCAGTGAAAGCAAAAGCACATGTAGCAAGCACATTTCCCATGTGCAATAGTTCAAATATTTTTCTTCACTTGATGTTAACAAATAAAAATAGATCTCTAGAAACCACATTACTGAAAGAGTCAATGAGAATACAACTACCACTTGTGTATGGATGAGGCTAAGGAATGAATTGAAGAGACAGAAAATCCACTCAAGCTGCATCCAAGCTGGTACAAAATCACACCTCTACATTAACTCCTTGACTGTCAAGACGCATATTGAGACCCTGCTTGACCACTTGACTCTGCTTGAGACATTATCAGCTCAGCAAGAGGTACAAATATTGGAACACGGGCACAATGAGATCTGACCATCAGAAAAGCACAATTGTGGATAAAGTCTATTTCGCTTGTACCAGGAGCCTGATATGCTCAGATTAGTCCCTCTTGCAATGCTGAGTATGAACAGATGTCCTCCATATGAGCAGCTGATTCTCAGGTCCTCCTTCCAATCTGGTTCCTAAGACCTATAAGCCTCTGAAAGAGCACTGAGAAGATTAACATCCCTAGGCTAACATTAGTCTGTCTGATTCCTTTCATGGCTTGTCTTGTGAATATCCTACCAGGATTACTTAATAACTCTATTTAGATCCTCAGATCATTTGAAGAGGTAAAATTAATATCACGCTGCTCTTATGAACAGTATTTGAACACTACCACATGTATGTAGATAGAGCAGAAACATCAATTAGTAGATGGATTGTTTTAGAGCAAATTTAAAAATCTTCTTTTAAATAAATTCTCTTAGAAAAACACAAAAATATAGTATTTTTTTTTATTTTGAGGGTATATCTTGATTTGAGGGCATCTGTTACATCTCTAGCTGCTAAAATCTTAGATTGCAGATCAGAGCAGGGGAAGTCACATATATAAAATCAACAGGAAACCTTAAGAAGTGGCTGGGGAGTTAGTCACATGAGATGCTGCTCATTTCATATTCAGAGGCTGGAATCCTCTTTTGAGTTAGATCCTTTCAAATTACACGGCTTTTTCTTTTAAATAAAGCTATGATACAATGTCATCTACCATCAAACTCATGTCACTTTTCCCCTGAAGAATGCTCTAACAAATTATAGGCCACTTTTGTTCAGAAACCTCCTTTATCTGCCAGATGAGGATTCAGAGCCATACAAAGGAAAATTCAAGGCCCATTAGAAACACCCAACACATGACTCTGTAACCTTGTGGGGTGGGCACTCATCAGGGAAATAGTCAATTACGGTTTTCTTGTCAAGTCTGCTCATCTTTTTTCCCCAGAAGACTGGTTACTAAAAAGTATAAAAGAGCCTCTTGAAGCAAACAGAGAATTTATGAACTCTATAAATACTGAATTGTAGCTTAATGTACTTTCTAGTGCTTCTCTTCTCACTCCCCATCAATTTCTTCTTTCACCTATTTCTGTATATTTCTATGAATCACATTTCCTGTAAAGGGGCAGGAGCAGGAGTAGCAAACAATTCCCCTTGCTAACCTCAGACCACAGTATGCACTAGAAGTAAAAATACCTTCAGAAAGGTATTGCTGCTCCCACAGCATCCTCACAGCTAAACTGA
>NW_010190025.1:0-22284 GCF_000695765.1 Mesitornis unicolor | reverse complement strand
GGAGAAGCTACCCTGGAAGCCCCTCAAGCAGCCCGCTGGTGGCTGCGGGAAGTCCTCTGCCTTCAGGAGCGGGGCCGGGAGGGGTGCGCTGAGAGCAAGGGTGTGCAGCATCGGCCGCTTCTTCCCTGACTTTACCAGCTCCCGCTGACTCGGGTGTTCCTGAAATCTGCCAAGTCTCCAGCTGGGCTTTGCAGTTAACGCGGAGGGCAGGTGGAAATTAAAAGGAGGAATCATGCTAGAACGCTGGGACGTAATAAAATATCTAACTTGGCTTCTAAATATGTCAGATGACGGTGCTCTTGGACACAGCCTGTTTTGTGTGGGTTTTCCTCGTTGGTAGGTGAGGTTTACCGAAGCATGCTTGCGCTCCGAGAGAACCCCTGCCATTTGTTTCAAAAGTAGAAATTAATTACTAAGAGACTGCTTTAGAAGTCTCTATTTTCCTGTTTCACAGGGAGAGGACGCAGCCAGAAGTGCTCATTCGAGCAAGCATTTCTAAGCTGAGGTCACATGTTCTGGGTTTCGCAGATTGACTTAAAAATCGGGTTGGAAATTCTTGCATTGGCCGATTATTTTCACAGGATGCAGAACGCCTTGGTTTCTTTGATGCTGCTAGCATTTCAGATGCAACAGGTAGAGACTTGTGCAGTGCTTGTAAGCAGTGTATCTGCGGCAGAAGGCTCGAAAGGCTCATGTGTGGCAAGCTGTATTAGAAGTGTGTTTATTTAGGTTATTTAAAAGGGAAACCCCATACTCTCGTCCTAATGCTGATCCTCCATGAAATCAAAGTGCGCTTTGAGGAAGCTTGGATTTATCTTCTACCCTTTGTCTCACCTTCCAGTTTTTTCCTCTGAACTCTGGTGAATAATGCACTGAGCTGTGCTGTGATGGTCTTCTCTGTATGATGTAGTTGACTACTTGCTACTCTTTAGCTGGCAGCTATTCATGGGGAGGAGAAGGCTGTACCATTAGAGGAAGAACAGTCTCTGTGCTCGGGTGTGGGAAAAGGCTGTGTGTCCCTGGCTGAGGAGGGAGCAGACCCATGCAGAAACCTGTCGCTGATATTGCTGCTGGAGACCACTAATTCCTGCTCAGTTAGGATTTCTCTCTGCTGTGTTTTATCCAGTCCTTTTTCCAGCTCCTTCCTTCTCTTAGTTTGGGCACCGTAACTTTTGAAAGTGAAGAGAGCAGGAGTTGGTGATACTCAAGGCTGCTTTTTTTCATCTCTAGTAAGCTCGGACGTCTACCTCTGTGCAAGCCACTTAACTGGGACAGATGACAGCTACTCGTGGTGTCGAGTCATGGATGCATTTATCTTTCACTGCATCCTCCTCCTGTGATGTATTTTTAAGCATGTTCTGCGCTATTTAAAAAAAAAAAGCAACAAAACCTGTTTGTTTCTTTCTGCTTTACGGCCCTGCACACAGACTGCACTGAAATGGCAGGTGACAACTGAGAGAGCCAAGAAATCACAGCGGATTAATGAATTCTGAGGTTGCTGGTGCTTCTGAGGGGAAGCGAGTGTTTTTAAACTGAAAATAAATACTTTTTTTAAAGGGGGGGGGAAATCTCAGCTAAGAGGTGCACTAAGATCTTGCTAACATGAGCAGTCAGGTAGCAGACAAACTCGGAGTGCCTCTGCTCTACAGCTCTCAACGTTTGCATGAGGAGCATTGTCTCTGTTCCCGTAAATCAAGCCACGTGCTGTTGCAGTCTCTTTGGACAGGCAGCAGGTAGGGAGGACAATTTTTACGACTGTTTGGCATTTTTACTGCCTGCTCATGAGCCCTGCCACTGCCTTGGGACATGCTCTCAGACTGCTGCTTTTGTCGCGTTGTTCCCTTGCAACTTGTTGAGAGCTTTGTGAACGATGAATGGTGGGTAGTAGCTTATGATGCTCTCTTCCCCAGAGCTGTATTCCTGGAGATGTGTCTGCCTCTTGTCGGCAGCTCACGCTGAGCTCTGGGGCTTTCACTGGGCCTCATCCTGCCCCAGCTCCTGGCTGCGACCTGCTGCTGCAGCCCACAGCAGGATGCAGAAGTGGTCTGGGGAGGCTGTTTCAGGAGAAACAGACACAGTCTGAGATGCCCGAATGGCATCCAGAATAAAACGGAAGGAGCAAGATTAAGGGTGATACTGCTTTGTTGTGCCTCTGTTGAGTTGGTCACTTCTGCTTCAAGTCAGAGCACAGCAACTTCTGCTGCTGGTTGGGAGCATCTTCCCGGCCTTGTGACCACAGCCTCTGCAGGACTTCTTGGTGGTGGGGACCAAGTCCCTGATCTAAAGCTGTGTGAGCCATATTTCCCAACTGGAGAGCTTTCCCTGGCAGCAAAAAGCTGTTGACTCACAGATCTGCATGTGGTCTGAGCCACAGCAGGATGACACAAACCCTCTTCCTGCCACTGCAACCCCCTGGCAGTACCAAAGCTGCGGTCTAGATCTTGGCAGGTTCAGCTGAGCTTTCTTCCTATGGAAGAAAAGCCTTTCTCTTCAAGCTCAGGTTCTAAGTAACTTTGCAACTGGCTGTGGAGCAGTGATGGTCAAGGTATTGACTGCCTAAAAATAACCCCCGTCTCATTCAGCAGACCTGAGAGACAGCTGTATCCCAAGATAACTGCTTACATTAGGGGTAAAATTAGGCTTTTTCTGGGTTTTTTTTGGTTGAGGTTGCCTGCAGAGACTGCTCAGAGAGGAAGGAATGAGCCATGCTCTTGCTCGTAGTAACCGGGCATGGTGATGATAAGCACCATGCTCTGCTCTGCAGCTTTACTTTGGTGTTTAAGGGGTTACCTGAGAGTGGGGTTTTACAAGGAGGCTCATAATTGCTAGTGATGATGGATGAAGCAGGATTATGGCTCAGGAGCCAGGTCAAGGTCGTGCAGCTGAGAGCTCACAGGAAAACCCCGTAAGTTCTACTGACCCCCACACAGGTTTGCAGAGAGATGGGCTCACATTGGTGGCACTCCTGCTGCACTGCTTGCTGGAGGTGGTGCAGGGATGGACCAGCAGCATCTCTCCCATGCCCCTGCATGTGTGCCCAGGGATGCTGGCTGGAGTGAGAAGGGCCAGGTGATGGTCAGTGCTGTTGCTCGTGGAGCTGCGGTGCCTCTCACAAAATGTGCTAGTGAGTGGCTGAATATCCCTTGGGGATGGATATTCTCCATGCTGGTTTTTGCTGTTGCCTCCTGTGCCCGGTGGCTGAATATCCCTTGGGGATGGATATTCTACATGCTGGTGTTTGCTGTTGCCTCCTGTGCCCATTTCTGCTGGCACACAGTGCTGTGCTATGCTGCTTTGATATCTTTCGAGTTTAGATAGCTGCATTATTGAAAGAGATAAGATGAATTGCAAATAAGGCCGATAAAGCATTCATATATTGACTTCCTGCATCTTCTGTATGTGCTGTACTGCGTTATGTTTGCATATTCTACAGAAAGTGATGCTTTCTTAAAAAATCAAAACAATTACTGGCACTATTTATGATCTGTCCTGGAAAATACAAAATCGCAAGTGTCTTTGTGTCCCCTGTTTGGCTGCTGAAGAAAGGGTAGCAACTTGAAACCTTTGGAGTTGTTTGGAGTGGTTTAAAATGTCTTAACTCCACATATAAACATCGCAACTTTGATCCTTGGACTTTGGTCCAAGATGCCTCTGGGAAAGGAGACGGCAGCAAGTGGAGATGCTTTGGGTTCTCTGTACATACCTGGGTACCTGTATATTCCCTTCGCCCTGTAACCATCCTTAAACCATTGCACCTCGATGCCATCAATAGTGCTTTGCAAGCTGTAGCCAGCTGATCACTTGTATTTCTTGTACTCAGAAATAACGGTAATAACAAGAAAAGATTAGCACTAAAAGTAAGGAGAAAGGGAAACCTCTGCCTGTCAGCAGGAGCTGCTTTGTAAGCTAGGTGGCTGCACCACTGCTGCAAAATTTTGCAGTGTGTGAGGATTATTTGTGTCTTCCTTCACCCCAAAACACCCTCAGCAATGCCTGCATGTTATCTGAGCTCAAGCACCTCTTTTAGAAAAATACTTAAGTCTTCCTTTAAAGACTAATTGAAGGCTACCATGTCTCTGGGAAAACCCTCCTAAATATTATAAATATTTATATATTTAGTGTCATATTATAAATCCCTAACAATAAAATAAAGCGTTCCTCCTCCCTTTCCGAACATCTCTGAGATGGATAAGACTTGTGGCTTCCTATACATTAAAAGTATGTGAGTAGTGCAAAATAAATTATTTCCACTGTGTAATTTTGCATACTGCTCCCATGTGTGCCAGCTCTGTTCTTATAGAAACCAGTGGCACGTGGATTTGGTCGGCTGGATGCAGGCTGCATTATCTGGTCAGGAAGCCACTTGGCTTTGAGAAATTGAATTGCATTTATTAACTCTGAAATGCTGTTGAATTAAACAGCTGTTAAGCACCAACACTGTAATCTTGTATTTGTAATGGCCCTGGAGGTTGTGGGTAATGAAAATATAAATGCCATGACCTGGAATGAAATTAGAGACCTCATAATTGCTAAAAATGGGGTTGGCGTGCTTCATGTTTTCAAAGGGCTGGAAATCAATATCGAGTCTTTACAGAGTTGAGGGAGGTCTTGGAAACCTGAGGGCAGAAATCCAGAGTTACTGCTCTGTGCTGGCTGTGGAGTCTGGCTCCACTGGTATTAGTGGGCATGTTTGGTGGAGGTTTTGGCCCCAAAGCAGTGGTTAAGGTGGCAGCCCTTGCTGGCACAGACTCCGCACCGAGCGAGGACTGAAAACACCATGGGACAGCACTGGGTTTGGGGGAGAGGAGCACTAAAAACTGCATAAATGGGGGATATGCAGTGTGTTTCAACTTAGCCAAATAGCTAAAAACCTTTTTCTCTTCTAAAAGAAAATCGTGGCTGGAGTTTGCTGGGCAAATTCCCGCTGCAGATGGGTGAGTACCAGGGAATCCTGAGCCTGGGGTGCTGTTGCTCTCCCATTGCGCTGCTGTGGAGGCTGCCTACGAGCTCACTGCTTTTAATCAGCAAATCCAAGAATGAACCTGCTTAATGGTTTCGGTCCCTTGTCTCAGCACTTCTACAACTTGAGCTTTTCAGGATTTGAAAACCACAGCCTGACACCGTGGGAAAGCATCCCAGCAGGGCTCTGCACTGGGAAATGGGCAGTAGCCTAGGTCAAAACCTCCAGCAGTGCTGGATTTCAGCTGAGGGTGGGATGTGATCCCTCCAGGCATCCCTGTATGCCATGCTCTGTGTGGGTGAGTTGCAGAGTAGTGCCATCTCTGCATTATCCAGCTGGAAGGAAGGAAAACCACATTGAGAAACCTCTGTTAAAAAGGGAAATAAACTGTTCCTGGGCTGCACACGTGTCTCAGCAACAGATTTTAGTCTGGAAACTGTATTGAAAGTATTAGTCAAGCTGCTGTCCTTTGCAGTCTGTGATGAACGCACCAACAAGACAGTGCTGCTATTTATTTTGGTTTTCTCCCTAATTAATTTCTATATTTATTTATTATTTGCTTCTTTCTAGACAGTCTGTCTGAGTGAATAACATTTGCCCAGGGAACGGGTTTTTTTTTATCTTGAAGGTAGTTCAATGAAATGGTTCATAGCCCGACGTACCCGAATAATCTGAGTTTAACACACACATACCCGTTGAAACCCGAACCAGGGATTGAAATGTGTTGTCTCCAAACTGATGCCAAACACTTTTAACCTTGGTGTTAAGTTTCTCTGTTCTTATTATAGCCTCAATCAACTGAAATAGCTGAAGGAAAAAATAGGCTGGGGGCGGGGGGGAGAAGAGCGTGTTCGCCTTTAGCGCGTTATTGAAATCTTGAGCGTGGTGGCCACTTGTTTCTCCCTGGCTTTCTGTGATGAGGCCAGCCCGGCTTGGAGACCAAGCCAACATCTGGCCTCTTTTGGCATCCTGTGCTTTGTTAGGTGTTTTAGAAATAACTCTAAAGCGTGGGTCTAGTGCGGAGTTAAGATGTTGGGATAACATGCTGGAAACCGCTGTCCTACCCTGGTACGCAGGAGGGATGCGGCTGGCTCCCAGGGGTGGCATCCCTTCAGCCTCTGGAAGCTGCTGCCAACCGTGCAGGCTCTTTGCAAAAGATGGGTGTGCAGAATTCAATGGGTTCAGCTCAGTGAGCGAGCATTTGTGGTGGTAACGGCCAGACCTCACTTGAACTAGGAATGGTGAAGCCAGTGATGTCAGCACTTTACCATCCCGCATCTCCACTGCGTGTCTAAAACAGGCGGTTTTTTCTCCATTAATTTAATCAAGGTGGGTTATATTCATTCAGGATATAATTATCTTTATAACTAACTGCTCGTGGCAGATTTTCCCCTCTCCTGTTCTGCAGGCAGTCGGTTTTCAGCATGCCAGGGTTTTGATTCCCTTCCTCCTTTCCCCCTTCTCAGCTGGTTTTCATTTCTTTTACTTACTAGAAGAATTTTTTTGGGGAAAGAAAAGTGTTTGTCATTCTGCGCTATGCAGCATCAAGTCGAGGGACATGTAAGACTTGTCCTGTTTCTGGAAATGTGCTTGGCAGCGGCTAATGGGTAATGAGGACATAGTGTAACTCATGCTGATATATCTGGGAAGCTGAGGAGAGGTGAGAAACTGAACCAGGCTCCCAGCTCTCTGAACAGCCCATTTCAGTGTATTTAGCAGTTAATATTATTCGACACCAATACTATATGGCAAGAAGTGAAGCCCCTGTGACCCAGCTAACCACAGCTGTCCTGCACTGGCGTGATGTGCTGCGAAGTTCCAGTGTTTCTTTTGCATTTTAATTTTAATCAGATATTCAGCATCTTACAAGAGCCGCTATGTGGAAACTTGTGTCAGAACTATGTTAAATTATCCTTTATGTCGGGAGGGCTTGGCTGGTATGTTCTAGGTGCAGAAAAGCTGCTTCCTGAGGTGCTCTGTTGAATATTGTATTTGGAAGAAGAACCACAGAGTGCAGCAATATCTGTGCTACCTGAGCGCCTTCTGAGCATGGCAGGAGGGGCTGGGGAAGCTGTTTTCTGTGTTTTCTGAGGCCAACATTTGATACTTTTGTGAGTTGCTGTATCTTGCAGTAATTTGGTGCTTTGGAAGCCTTACATCATCCCAAAGCCATTTCTGTGTTTCTTAAATCCCTCAAACCCTCAGAAAATCAATCACTTTAATATTTAGGAGAGCTGCAGTTGTCCTTTCCACACGGAACATAAATGTCTTTAATCTGATTTGTCAACTCGGTGTAGAAAAGAGGGACTTCACCCAGCAGGACCTTGCTGCTGGGATGTTATACCCCTTCATTTTATTACACACAGCAAAATAAATAGATAGCTTTTTCTCCAGCCAGCACTAATGAGATATTTTGTGTACAGCTGACCATACTCATGAAACCCAAAAGGATATCTGAGGTTGTGATTTTGGCATCCTGTTGCACCTGCAAAGGAAGGTAGTGGTTTATCCATCAAGCTGGTACTTTGATGATCTGTAGTCACTTAGGTTTTGCTAGCATGGGGGCGTTTGAGCTTTTGGTACCATTTATAAATAGTTATCCCAAGCATTGCAAGAGGGCATAAAATAAACTGAGTAAAAATAACTGCTAGTGAATTATTTGTTGAAGTTGAGGTAGGAGCCAGCTGCCTGAAAACAACGCCTGTTTGGCAGTTTCTCCTCTCCTCTCCTCTCCTCCCTCTCCTCCCTCTCCTCCCTCTCCTCCCTCTCCTCCCTCTCCTCCCTCTCCTCCCTCTCCTCCCTCTCCTCCCTCTCCTCCCTCTCCTCCCTCTCCTCTTTTGGTTTTTTTTTGTGTTGTTTTTTTTTCTTCCAAACAAGTGCTTCATTAAGCTGATGGGGCAGGACACTTTCAACCAGCGGATTTTATTGTATTTTTGTTACTCTGTGGTCAGGGTTTCCACTCAGGCTAGGCTGTGAGTTTGGGGACCCACAGCACGGATCACCCGTGGGCCGGGGGACAGCAGGGCAGGAGCTTTGCTGAGCAGGAGGCGGGCAGCATTATGGCCAGAGGAGGGCAGGTGAAGCCCCGCATGGGGAGGCTAAAGGCCACAGTGGTTTAACCACAGAATATCAGGAGTTGGAAGGGACCTCGAAAGCTCATCCAGTTCAACTCCCCTGCCAGAGCAGGATCACCCAGACTAGGTCAATGTCAGTCACCCAAATTTTTTCCTCCCTGCAGAGCTGCTGCCCTGGGTGCAGAGGATCCCACCTCTTGTAGCAGGACCACCAGTGCCCAGGGACAAGTGGGGTTATCTCTGAAAGGTGCTTCAGGCCAGGTCCCTTGTCCCGTGGGGAAGCAGCCACCACAGCTGGCAGGGCAGGTGCAGGTCCCTGAGGGGCCCGGTGGGGCAATCTCTGTTATCCTCTCATCCCTTCGGCAGGCAGCGAGAACCGGGATGCAGCAAGGAGGTACTGAGCCTGCCACTCGTAAAGTGGCCCTAATTAGGGACCTTGCTATGGAGCCGATTGTCGGGCAGAGCAGAGCAAACTACAGCCCCGCTCCTTGTGGGGCCACAGAGCCAGGATGGGGCAGTGGGATCTGAGTGCTGGCTTCAGCGAGCAGGGACCAGAGCTGCTCTGTTCTTCATGGCCAGAGAAAAGCAGTTGCAGTGCTCAAGTGCAACTTGCTTTGGTAAAAACACGGTGCCCAGTATTGCTTCAGAGTAAGTCATAGACAGTGCATTTATTGAATGATCAACGGGCCGCCAACAAAAGTAGGCAGAGATTTGTCACGGGCAGCACTTTGGTGCTGCGTGCCCGGTTTGTAGGTGCAAGGAGAGGATGGGGAAACGCAGCATGCCTGTACGGGGCTGCTGTGGTCACTGGGCGGGCGTTCGTGCCGAGAGCTGTGTCCGGCTGCTGGTGGACAGCTGAGCTGGAGCTGCTGCTGATTTGTGATCCGCTTGTTTCTGTTTGACCTGTTAGTGCCTTTTACTGTAAATAAGTCTTCATGGCTGGTGACGTTTATCCTCAGCGGTGTTTCTGGAGCATCGTGATGCTGCTTCTAGCCTGGCTTTTGCAAAGTGCTGCCCGCTCACTGGTTCCACTCCTGTGAACGATGTGGAAGTCTTTGGCCTCTTTGGAAGGCATCTGCTGCCCAAGCTTCTCATGTGGCCAGGTCCCAAACAGGGGACAGTCCCCAGCCCAGCCCAGCAGGGACTGACTTTCTCTACTGATTCTGCTATCGCAAGCCAGCAAGGTTTTACACTGACCCTCACTACTGCTGCTGCCACTGGCTTGGCACTTAAGCCACGACATCTCCCGTCACAGTATATTTGGCGGAGGTCTCATTTTACGGGGATTTAGTGGAATTAGCTGCCAAATATTTATCTGGGGCCGAGGGAGGCTGTTTTGTGAGCAAGCTCAGAGGGAGGAAGATGCAGTGCACAGACCTGGGGAGCCTTGGGGGAGGCCCACGGGACTGCAGAGCCTGCAGCTTGCTCCCCAGAGCAGCATGAGCAAAGCCACAACTACGTGGATGAAAAACCACATCCCTGAAAAAGGGGAACATCTGATTTCCTAAAATTGAGCTTTCCTAGCCCTGTCTCTTTTCAATTAACATTTTCTTTCCCTGCCATGGGGCTTTTTTTACCCCTCAGCCTGAGTGACTTCTTTCCCATCTAATTTTCCCAAGTCCTTAACTCCTTTGAGAGCTTTTGTGGCTTCACAGCAGTGAAGCTGTTGGTCAGGTGAAATACAGGATGAGCCCTCCATCCACAGACTTCACTGGGGAGCTCCAGCCGTGCTTTGTCATTGTGTCTGTACTGTGCATATAGACCACTCTGTTCAAGTAGGAGCCAGGTGGTTTCCTTCTGCTGCTCCATCTGCAGCCCCCTGGGGCAGAGGGGAGGCAGGGAAGGGGTATGCTCCTTCTTCCCCAAAGTGAGCGGTGGCAGCATGTTCAGGACATCCTGGAATCAGCCTTTCCGAGTTTTGGGGCATGGGCAGATGTTTCTGTCACCTCCTAGTGTCTTCTCTGCCTCCACAACCCGTGGTGCACAGGGACTACGTGGCATGTTGAAAAATTCCCGTTCCCTTTCAGCATGTGAAAACCACCGAATTCCATGAATTCCCTCTTTGCATTCTGAATGGGTACACTGGGAAAGAAAATCCCATGGATTAAGGGACAGTGTCACAACACACTGAGCGAGTAAGCATGCAACAGGTAGGGGAGGCTGCCTTGTTTTGTGACCCGGAGATGCTCCAGAAGCATCAGGGAGCAGGTATGGGGCAGAGCAGCTCTCTGAGTTAATGCAGCTAGGATGTGAAATGCCCTTCACACCTTGAACAAGGTGGTGGGTGACTGCTTTGGGCAGCCAGTGAGTCTCTCCTTGTTCGGCCAGTGAGTCCCTGCTTGTTCTGACATCCCCGAGCCTGGCTCCAGCTGCGTGCCTGCAGGTTGCTGGTGGGCACGGTGGGCTCTTCGCATGGACTGGCCAGGCTCCTGCATCCCTACAGTGACTGGGAAATAGGAGCATCTCTACAAGGTCTTCAAACACCTCCGTGTATTTTTGAGGTCCCTAAACTGGGTGAGAGGAACCTGAGGCTTTGCTGTGAAAAAAGCGGCAGCAGCTCATGCAATCATACATTAATAAATGAATTTTTTGAGATGCTTGAAGTGCTATATATCATCTGTTTTTCTTGGCCAAATTTATTGGGTTGGAGGTGGCAGCAGCATAGGTCTTGCAGCTGTAGGCCTGGTGAGTAGGTGGCTGTGGGCTCCTTTTCTGCCTGTTAAATAATGATTATGGCTTTTTTGCATCTCCAAATGCTTTACAAAAGGCACGAAGAGGAGGGGACCAAAGGAGCTGCCTGGGGAAACGTTGGGCTCAAGCCTTCATGGGAAGAGATGAGGATGGGAAGAGATGAAGACGGGATGGGATGATCCTGTGCTGGTGGTGGTGCTTGGGCAGGCTGCTTGAAAAGGAGGTGGGTCTCTGTCTCCTCCACAATTGCCTGCAAAGTTCAAGTGCCTCTGTCCATCCCACTCTTCCCAAGCTGCTGCACAGCCCTGACAACCCCAGGAGCCACTGCCGGATCGCAGCAGCTTGGGGCCTGATCCAGCTGGGCAGGGAGGGAAGGCTTTAAAAATACATTCCCTGTGCAAAACCAGGACAGAAATAGCATCCCTGCCAGGGCTCGGAGGTTTCGTTTGGCTGCGAGGGCACATCCCAGGCTGTCAGCAAGCAGAGGTGTTAGCGGATGGCTCCCTCCTTTCTGATAGATAAATGAATATTGTTGAGCCAAGCCACCTTGTTTTTCCCCAACACCAACATCCGCAGTTTTCAGCCCCCCAGCTCCAGCTGAAGGTGGTGGGGAGGTCACACATTTGCTAAGCATCAGCTTCATTTTTTTTTCCTGGTGAACCAAGAGAGCGTTTGCAAGCTCTGAAGATTTTGCTGAGCAGCAGGAGGTACATTTTTAAGCAGGGGATACTGGACCCTTCCCAGGGGTTACAGGACTGCAGATGCTGGAAGGAGCAGTTGTGCCTTTCTTCGTGCTTCTCCCCAGCTGGCATGAGTGACTTCCCCTCTCTCTTCCTCTCTCTCATGTTTCTCGTGCATGAGGTTTCCTGCGCAAGACCTGAGCTTCCTCAGCTTCAGTGCAGTGGTGTGGTTTTTAAGCCCTATCTGGAGCTGTACCCCATGGGTTTCTTCCAGAGCCTGATATGGAAGTTGCTCCTTGGGTGGGCAAGCTGCAGAGGAGGTTGGTCCCCAGTGCCAGGCTTGTCCATCTGTTGGGGCTCAGCCTGTTTTTTTGGAGAAAACATCTGGCTTTCTAATGCCACCATGGGAGTCAGAGGCTACGTTTGAAGCAGCAGGCTGGAAATGCCTCCCTGTGCCCAGTGCAGGTTTATCTGAGGAGCACAAAATGAGACGTGGGAGGAGGTGTGGATGGGTACAAGCAGGCAGTCAGGGAGACCCCTGGGGCAGGTCTGCAGCTGTGCCACCAGTTCCTGTGTTGGCAGTTTGCGGGTGCCAGCCACAGCCCAGCCCAGCCCTTTATGTGCAAGTGCTGCTGGGAGCAGTGGGTTTATTTTTAGTCCTGTGAGCACTTGCTCTGTCCCCCATGAAAGCATCTGCCGCCTCCAGCGGGGCTGGATTGTTGGCTTTGAGTCAACAAAGTGACCACCCTCCCCCAAAGTTTTCCACATTTTGGCTGCAAACCAGGATGTTTTTCACGCTCATCTTCTCCCTCCAGACCCCCATGTCCTCTCCCTGCCCTCCCATGTGTGTTTTAGATGAGATGTTTTGGGCTGAGTCTGATCCTTCCCTCAGCTTCATGCTTCAATACAGGCAGAGTACTGGGGTGCTGGGAGGAGTCTCACTCTGACATGACCCAGGGGTGCTCCCAAAGGTGCTAAAGCCATGACAGGGTGTGTACCATATCCTCACCAGGTTTAAGATGAAAACTGGAGCTTAATTATGTTGAGTTATGAAATAGCAGCTCATGTGGCAGCTCTAGTGAGTGAAAGGGAAGATGCTGAGAAATGCACTTGGTGAGGACCAGCTTGGCTGGTGTGTTTGTAGATGTGAGTCCCAACATGAAGGGAAGGGTTGAAAAGCAAAATGAGACAGGGTGAGGCTAATGAACGTGTGCTGCCTGTGTACAGAGTGGCTTTCGAGGCTTCCCAGGCCTGTGCCTGCAGAATCCCCGTCCTCGAAACCCGCTCTCCCGCAGCCATGCGGTACCTCCAGCTGGGACATGGGGCTGTGGTCCCTACTGGAGGTTTTTGTTGCCAGAGCAAGTGTCCCTGATGGTGGTGAGTCCGATGTAGCCAGGAGATACTGGCCATGAGAGAATGGGACAAAATCAGGTTTGGGGATAGCCACAAGCGACCATCTCCTTCCCACCATCGCTCCCCACTGAGTATCCGATTTGGCAGCACGCAGCAGGCTGTCCGGCTGGGCTTTCCCTGGTTGAGTCTCCTGGGTTGGTACCTGCTGGGGCAGGATTCTTCCTGCTAGAAGGGGACGTGGCAAAGGCAAGGCTGGAAGCACGCTCAGCAAATGAGCTCCAGATTTCTAGCTCTTGATGGGTTTATTTTGCAACTGGGTCCAAACCATGAGACTTGTTCTTGATAAAACAGAGCAAATAACCACACAGAAAAGGAGGGGAAAACAGACTGGTTTCATCTTGGGCTTGTTGAGAGAGCTAATTATTTCACAGGGGAGGTCACAGCATTTGGGAGAAGCCCAGGAGAAGGTTCTGGGAGGATTGTTCTTTGAGCCCAGAGGTTTGCAGGGTTTAGCTTGCATGGCTTGTTCATTGCCAGCCCTGCTATGAGTGTCACTTTGCAATTATCTGCAATCTCTTGGGGTTTAATTAGACCTCTAAGCTTTCAGATGAATAACTGGCTAGTTTCTGCTCTTTGCTGTGAAGCTCTGAATAGTTTCCACCAAAAAAACCCTGCTGGTCCAACTGCAGCCGGGATGGTCTAGTGACTGCTCTGCACGTGCAGTCAAATAGTTTCATCCTTCATGCAGCACCATCACGGGGTGTCATAGGTTTGGGGGAGTCAAGCTCTCCTCTTCGCTGAATAGCAGTGAGCTACAGCCATGCTGAGTGGGTCTGGCAGCCTCTCCAACAGCACCCAGTGGGTGCTACTGAAAGGGTTCATGGATTAGGATGGCTCCACTTCCCATCCTATGTAAGAGCCTTCATCAAGGGCTTCCTTCTTGCAAGCAGGGAGTACAGTCCAGGTGCTGGGTGAGGAGCCTTCATCTACAGGAGCAACATGGCTGATGGCTTAGGGCTGCCTGTTTGGAGAACCACAGCAAGCCCGGAAGGACACAGTGTGTAAGTCCACCTTGGTAGGATCTCCCCAAAAATGAGACTGCCTTACTTGGGACTCACTGCCCCAAACTTTCCGTATATTCCTTGCATACACATATCGTGGGCAGCATCCAGAGGTCAAATGCCAGAGGGCTGAGACAGCAAAGCTTGCAAAAAATACTGACAGGCCCCGTCGTGATGCCTGGGAGCCGAGTCCATCAGCGCAGGCATGGCTTTGACCTGTGCTGTGCCAGCCCAAAATGCACCTCTGTTCTCAGGCTCCACGGTCCTCCCTGCCTCTGCCTCTTGCTTGGGTTGGCTGCACGTCCCAGCAAGATGAGCCCGAGAAGTCCCAGAAAAGTGAGGAGAAAATGGCCAGAGAGCAAAGAATTACACAGAGGGGGCGGTGATGTGAAATGCAGAACTTTTCTAGCAGAGAAAGCTCAGGGCTTTCCGGTGGTAAACCATCACCATGGCAAGTGTGTGGGCTCTGCAGCAAGGGCAGGAGGAGAAGGAAGACGTGGTGTCCACTGAGATGTTTCTGGAGCTGTGAACCCAGAGTTCTTGGCCCAGACCCCAGCTGTAAGAAGTGCCACGGAGGAAAGTCCAGTTACTTTCCCAAAAATTTTGTAACAGTTCAGGGCCAACAGTTTTTCTGCTGAAATACATGTGCGATTTGGGTTTTGTACAGCTAACTCTCGGGAAGCTCAGCCCTGGCAGATATTTGCTGGGACTCTCCAGGATGTCAATCCCAGGGCAATCAAGAGGATCTGGGCTGCCTGAAAAATCCCAATCACTTCCTCACCACCAGTCTTCTGATGTTCCCTGTGAGGAGGCAAATTAAGGATCCTTAAAGTGACGTCTTTGAACAGGCAATCACTGCTCCTCTCGGCAGGGGAGGGCGTTCATCAACAGTCACACAGGTTCTCACACCACCTTAAACACCGTGTCAGATGGTGCCTCCTTTAAGCATAAGATGCACGCAGGAGGTAGCATGCCCATGTGCTGTACGGACGAATTTTTGACAGCTCACACTGGTATCACCAGTATGGATGGATGGATGGGCTGGGGAAGCATGGGGAGATGGAGATAATCCCTTGCTCCATGTCTGTGAAGTACCTGAAGACCAAGCAGGGCTTTGGAGGTACCACATGGCTCCAGTGGGATGTTCCCAGGGGACCACCACATTCCCACAGCTCCCAATGCCATTTTTCCCAAGGCAATGGGAGTGCTCAGGGCACACAACAGGGAAGCTCTTAGAGGCCACTCAGCCTTAGTGTAGCTGGGAGCTCATTTATTCAGGAGCTCCTTATACCCTTCACAAATGGATGCTGTTAAGTACAGAGATGTGACCACGCTGGAGCTTGGTAATTTACAGCTGGCTTAGACCTCCTCCATCAGTGAGGCTGAGGGGGGGAGAAAAGCCTTCTGGAATAAGAGCCAGGAGATACAAAAATTCCTCCCTCTTTCCCCCCCCTGTTGTTACTAACCCTGAGCCTGCCCCAGCCTGCAGTGTGGATTTGGGGGAAATCCGGGAAGCAGTAGGGAAATATTCACGGGTTTAGGTGGGGACCATATGAAACATGGCAGGAGCTTCTCCTTGCATTGATCTTAAAATGTGCATCTAAAGCTAAAGCCCATTCTCCACAGCCAGCTGAAAACAAAAGAGCTTTTCGGCCTTGCAGCATTTACACAACAGGCTCCGTTGAGCCTTGCTCCTCTTGGATGCTCTTTGCCTCTGATGTATAAAACAAAAGAGCCCTCTATGATGTTAAAATCCAAGCGTTCTCGTGAAATGATTGTCAGTGGCTGATGGGTCTGGTTTCCCCAGTCCCCTGTGGAAAAGGATTTGCAGACAGACCCCCTGTGTAGCTGTGGGAGATGCAGTGGGGGAGACGTCTTCCACGAGCACGGCCTCTGCGCTGCTTCTTGCAGCCTTCAAGCCAAGCCTTGGCTGTTGGCATCTGCAGCGTCCACCGCTGCAGGAGCCAAGCCCTGATGGGGAAGGCAGAGCTCCTGGAGAACATTGCGAAGAGCTGCCAGGCTGGGGGGGAAGAAAGGAGGTGACGTGGCTGTGCAGGACCCTCAGAGCTGAGACAAGAGGCAGGAACAAGGCACCGGTGTACGAGTCACGCAGTCGGGGATGGTGAGGCCCATGCACTGGCTCTCTCCTGGCTGCCCACACCTGTACTCAGCCGTGTTCAACCTAGCAGTGTCTTCTGAACTGCTTGGATTGGCAAGTGCTTAAAGCTCCCTGGGTTTTTGTTTCCACTTGGTTTGTGGGGTTTTTCCCTTTTTCTTTTAATAGCAGGCCTCATTTTTATGCAGAATACCAGATATATGTGGCTCGCTTCTACTCAAGCAGGCATTGCAGCCAGTTTGTGGTTCTCAGCTGCTTCATCCCCATGGTTTATTCAGTGCTGTTCCTCTCTCCACCCAAGGTTTTCCTCTAGGTCCGTTCTGC
Organism: Mesitornis unicolor; assembly: GCF_000695765.1. Taxonomy (NCBI): domain Eukaryota; kingdom Metazoa; phylum Chordata; class Aves; order Mesitornithiformes; family Mesitornithidae; genus Mesitornis; species Mesitornis unicolor. Next base: position 6,025 of record NW_010190025.1, on the reverse strand, counting down.
AGGAGCAGTTGTGTGGTCATCTTTGGGCGTCTCTAAGGACAGTTGTTTTTATGGTACATGTGATGACTTGTCTCTGGATTCATCTGTACTAATTCGGAGCAGGGACGAGTGAAGTCAGGCAAAGGGCAGCCTGGCCGTGCTTGGTTAACTTCTGCTTCTCTTTCTTCTCATGCTGTGTTGCTCTTGAGTTTCTGAAAGCGGCTTTGTCTTCTTCAAATTCTCTCTGTGGTTTGCTTGTCTCTCTCATTTCTGCCTGGCTCCGTTTCCTCCTTTGCTCCTCATTCCCCTCAGCTGCTCATCCGGCTGCTTGTTAATCTGTTCACTTCCCCTGCTCTCCTTTCTCTCCTTATACATTTCTCTCCTGACGCATTCGCTGGTGGCATTTTCTCTGCAAGTTGTTTCTCCAGCCGCGTGATGGGTGCAGTGCTGCAAGGTGCTTGGGTGTCCCTTGGATGCCACTGCTCACTCAGCCACATCACTTGTTCACTTAAGTCATCCAGATTTGAAGGCCATCAATCCTCCCTACGCCTGCCTGCACTGAGATTTGTAGTCTAGCTCTCCCATAAAATTATTGCACCTTCCCTCCTCCTCTTCCTCCTTGCTTGGCGCTTTGCTTCAGTATCCCAGGCCTTCCCATTTCAGAGCAAGGCTTGTCTGTGGCTGAGGTTGTGTTGTGCAGATGCTGTAGGGTGAGCTCCTGGCTGGTATCATTTGGGGAGAGCTTTAGATTAGGATAAACTCAGTTTTATTGTTGCAGCCGTGAGGGTTTATTGCTCCTTAACAACCTTCCCTTGGCTTCATAACTCACGTTGCCACATCTCAAGCCGGACTGAAGTGGCTGCTGTGGAGATGGGCAGCGTGGAGCCCTGCAGCCATCCAGAAACCTCGCCCAAGGGTCAAGGAGCCCTCGCCACCCAAATATCCCAGCAGACTCCGAGTTCAACATCCTGTTGCCATAGGATGCTGGTACCTAAGCACTCTGAGGATTTGGGGGCTGCAGAGGGACCGCTCAAGGAGGGCATCCCCCCGGGCAGGAGCCACTGGTGATGTCACATGGCATTCACATGCAGACTTCTAACTAAGTAGCTAAATTCTGTTTTGTTAGAAAATAAGCTAAAAATAAAGCCTCACTCTTTGGTGCAGTTATTCACGCACAGCAAAAAAATAGAGCTGGTATGTGGTGCCTGCCTGCAATGTACTCCAGGAGCTGCAGAGGCACTAGCTGGCACTTTGGGACCAAGGGGAAGGTATTATTTATAGCCAGGCTCAGTAAATCATTCCTAGGAAGGCTTTTTCTTCGAGCCTGCTCCCTCTTCCCCTTGCAGCATTACTGTCCTTTTCCCTTTGCACCCGCTAGCAACATTGCTCTAGTTGTGCACAGACTCGTAGGAAGCAAGCAGCATCTCTTCGTCCTCTGGTCCCAAACCAGAAAGCACCCTGTGTCAGGGACACATACCTAGAGATGAATTAAATCGGCGCCGTGCAGCCAGGGATCAGTTTCACCACGCTTGTCCCTGTGCTCCATCGGAGCTGGGTGTTTGTTTCCAAGTGTGGCATCTTGCTGATAATTTTTAAGGGCTGCTTTGCTCAGAGCAGCAGGGATCTGGCTGGGAGCCGTGGGGTTATCCCCAACTTCCCCCACACCCTTACTCTTTCTGTAAACCAAAAAAATGGGCATTTAAAGTCCAAAGATGTGTGTCAAGTGATCAACATAGAATAAATCTGTGACCTTACTGATGTTTGACTAACCTGGCATATTCTGAATGAGTGATTTATCTAGCATCAGGCACTTGGGAGGGTAACAGAGGATGATGTTACAGGGTAAGAGGGAAATAAAACCCTGAGAAGGAGATTTTGAAGAAGCTGCTTAAGAGGGGAGTTGCTTTGTGGTCCAGCTTTGCTTTGGCAGATGCCCTCTGCACAAAAACCTACAGGGACCGTGCAGTGCGGGGCAGGGGGCTGTCATTGTGCCGTGACCCACTGTGGCAGGGCCTAACCCCGCTCACCCCTTGCATGTCTTCCAGCCCATCACTTCATTGCGGCGACGGCGTGCCAGGAGGCAGACTACAGCTGGATGATCCACCACTACTGCCTGAAGCAGTTCCAACTCAGCATGGAGGGCATCGGGCAGCGGCTCTGGTGTGACTGGGATGAGACCCTGGGGTAAGTGGAGCCCTCTGCTCACCCCTCGCTTCCTGGTGTCCTGGGACCACCTGCACCCCACTTTGATTTGGGGGTTTTATTTCATGGGGGGGCCAGGGAACAAATGTGCTGTTTCACACCACTTTGCAAGTGCTGCTGATGCCCTGGCTCCATCCCTGCTGGGTCCAGCTGAAGGGGCCTCCCCATCTCAGTTGCTTTTGGAGGAGCCATGAGGTGGGCTTGAAGCGGAGAGCAGTGGACAGAGTCCAGTCTACCTGGACTTCAGTGAGACTTCTGACACCATCTCCCACAAGATGTTCACAGACAAGCTGGTGAAGCGTGGGTTCAACGGACAGGCAGTGAGGTGGGTTGAAGCACAGGAACAAACTGAACCAGGGGAGGTTCCCTCTGAACATCAGGAAGCACTGTTTTGCTGTGAGAGTGACTGAGCACTGGCACAGGTTGCCCAGAGAGGTTGTGCAGTCTCCATCTTTGGAGATGTTAAAAAGCCATCTCAGCGTGGTCATGAGCTCTGCTTGGCCCTGCTTGAGCAAGGGCATTTGGACAAGATGAAGTGGACCTCCAGAGGTCCTCTCCAACCTCAACCATTCTGGGCTTTCAAGGAGCCCAATCTAAGCAGTGTTTGGCAATCAGGACGGTTGTCTTGATCAGCACCGTTTTGTCTGTATGAAGAAACCACACGCCTCAGTGGCAGAGCTCAGCAGGAGACTGCACTTCTCACTGTCTGCTGCACATGGATGTGTTGATAAGGCAGTAGATTGGGCTCCCCATCACGGCTCTGTTACCTCTCCTGGTGACTCACTGCTTGCTGGACATATTTTCCATGAGATCTTTCTTTTTTTCTCAGCACTCAGGTTCTCCAGGCAGTCCAAAATGCCCTAACTCAGCATGAAAACCCCAAAACCCACTGAGATACTTTCTGACCCTATGAGAAAAATCCCAGGCTGTCCCACTGGACCTGCTGGCTCGCCTGCTGCTTCCAAAAGTTGCGTGTTGATTTTTCTTAGCAACTAGAGGGAGCGGCTGGTGTGGTACGGCATGGCAGCCTTCTGCTAAGCCTCCTGTTTGTAATCAGTGTCAGGGAATTAGCGGTGATTTATGACTTAAGGAGGACTGGAGATGTGGTTTGCTTTCCTGGTGGAGTGCTCAGTGGCATCTTTGGGGGGTACTGAGGGTGATAAGGGAACCCTACTTAGCGCAGCGGCATCGGGGCGAGCAGGGATGGTGCATCTGGGGAACGTGCTCCTCTGTGGGATTTCTTTTTGCTTTTTTTGGCATTTTTCATTTTATTTTTATTTATCTGATTGCAAATCACCTGAATGAATGGTGCTTTCTTTGAATCTTTCCCATTTATAATCAGCAGAGCTGAAATTTTTGGTACCACCGTGGCATAAATCATTCTCCTGGCGAGGTGGTTTAGACTGATGTTGCAGAGACCAGGCTGGGGTGTCCGTGTGTTGGCGTGAGGGCCTGAAAAGAGAAAATAAAACCCCGTTGTCCACTCTGAGCCGGCTCTCTGCATCCAACAGCCTTGTTGTTGCCTTTCTCTGGGAGAGCAAAGAGGTGAGCAAAAATGAGCTCTTGCGACACAAGTGGGGATTGAGGTCTGCTGGAAATTGGGAGCAGATGTTGCTGAGTGCCAGGAGTGTTTTGCACAAAATTTAGAGGTTTTGTAAGGTTTTGGTTGATTTCCTGCTTCATGCCCCTTTCTTCTGTTACAAATTTAAATCTATATGTATGTGTGTATGCAAACGTACACATGTATTTAGAGAGTGTTTGAAAAGGACAGCTTGGCTTTGCCTTCCCCTTTATTGGTGACAAAATGGAGAGGAAGAAGAGGAAACAGAAAGATGGTGGGAGGTTTTCTGGTTCTGAGAAACCTCATCTGGTCCTGAAAAACGTCCAGGGCTGCTGTCACTGCTCCAGCCCCCAGCTGCCTTGGGGGACTCCGCAGGACCTGTCCCCCTCTGTCAGTGCCTTTGGGGGCAGCATCCAGATGTGATCCAGATGTGATGAGCAGCAGGAGAAGGGGATAACCACCTCCCTGGGTCTCCCAGCTGCGCTGGGGGTGAGCTCTTACCCCCGGGGCCATCCCAGCAGAGCTGTCCCCAACCTGGGCTGTCCCCATGCAGGGGCTGAGTGTGTCCCAGGGGCAGTGCTTTGGTCCTGGTTTGGTGCTATCTACAAGCTTGATGAGATGCAATCCATCTCCTCCTCCAGACCTTCGGCAGAGCCGTTGCACAGGAAGCAGAGGTGTACTAAAGAGCTTGTTCTGTCTCTCCAGCATCATGTTTGTCTTCTGAGTAGCTTCTACTAAACTTGTTATCCTTGGAGGAAATGTTGATAAACTTGCAGTGTTTAATGTGATTGCGTGAGTCCATTTGCTCTGTGCAAGCACAAGGCTCGGGTTATTTAAGAGATTACATTCCTCTGAGCCTCCTATGCTCTCAGGACATGAGGAAAATCAGGTAGAAATAGCTCAGCTACTGCTGTAAATAAGCTGCTCTGCAAGGATATGGGTTTTGGATGGCCACCTCGCTCAACACCCCTGCTCCCTGGGCGTGCTTGGGATTTACCAGACCCTTTTAGGAGAAAAAGTACTGTTAGGACATGTCCCAGCAGGAGTGGGCATGGGGTGGCATTGCCTGACTGGTCGCGCCTCTGTCTTTAGGAGCAAGGACTTGGCTTCCACCAAGCGTGAGACAAGGAACTGAAAATAAAACACCTTCCTAGAGCTTTGTCTCCTCTCCATGGCTTCCCTCGAACCAAGGAATTTTGCTGCTTGAAACAAGGAGGAGAGATGTTTGAAGGTTGCTTGCATCAGCACCATTGAGTTTGGAGCTGTGATTTCTCATATGTGGCATTTAGCGGGAAATGCCCATTAGGCCCATCATTTACTGCTCAATTGAGAATGACACGATGGGAACATCTGGATAAATGAATTGTCTGAGCAGAGTTTGTAATTGGGGCTTATTGATCCTATTTATAGGCTGCAGATTATCCTCCCATCCTACCCTCAGAGGTATTAACCGAGCTCTTGCATTGCTGGTTTCGCTGCATTCAGCTGTAATGGAGGGGGTCTCTGGATGAGGAGTATTTGGTGAGGTTGGGCTTGGGGGATGTGGACAAGCAGCAACTTTCAGAGAAGGTTTGTCTAACACCAGCGAGCTCTGCTGGCTTTCTTAGCCATGTTCATTCAGGGAAAGTTGATGGGCTTTGGTACACGAGTCTTCTTTATGTACCAGGGAGCTGCATCGTGGGCTCCTCTGCTTCATGGTTGTGGCCGAGCTGCTTTGACCGGGAGCTCAACTGTGCACGACTTGATTACCTCAAAGATCAACTTGGCTATTTCGATTCCCAGTCCAGATTCATCGGCGCAGGGATTGAGCCAAGGGATTAGCTGTGGTCTCCCTTGGGGCGGCTATTTTGGGGACACGGAGTACTGCTGGCAGAGCTGGGGCTGCTGGAGGGGTTGGGCTGCTGGCTACTCACCCACAAATGCATCAGCAGGAGCTGATGACTTGTGGATATTTTCCCTGTGTGGTTTTAGCTCAGCAGTGGGCCGTGGCCAGGGGACAGCTTGGCACGACGGTTTTTGCACAGCACTGGTGGAGCGGGCAGCAGCGAGCAGGACGGGAGGATGCTGCCTGTGCTGAGCGGTGCCGCAGCTGCGGGTGTCACTCCAGCCGAGCCAGGTGCCTTCATCCCAAATATATCCACCCCGTGGCACGCCTGAAAATCTCTGAGGAATGCTTTCTCGTCGCTGCCAGTGTCCTGCAGGGAAGGAGCTTACCGGCCTTGTGTGTCTCCTGCTGGTCTGACAGCTGCAGCCAGGTCACAGAATCACAGAATCCCAGAACGT
>NW_010190024.1:24430-26736 GCF_000695765.1 Mesitornis unicolor | reverse complement strand
GGGACGAGCCACTGGCGCGGCCGCTGCTGCTCCGTCTGGCCCAGGAGCTGGTGCGGGGCTGGGCCGGCGGCGAGGAACGTATCAGCCGCCTACTCAACACCACCGACCTGTACCTGCTGCCCAGCCTCAACCCCGACGGCTTCGAGCGCGCCCACGAGGGGGACTGCGGCGGTAGCGCGGGAGAACAGCCGCGGCCGCGACCTCAACCGCAGCTTCCCCGACCAGTTCGGGATCGCTGAGCCCGACCTGGAGCCCGTGCCCGAGGTGCAAGCCCTCATCGCCTGGATGCGCCGCAACAAGTGAGTGCGGCCCGGGCCGGATCGGATTCTTCCCCGTCTGGTTTGCCCCCTTCTGGGGAAAGGGGAACACTCGGCTCTGCTCCCTGGGGGCTTCAGCTGGTGCTCAGCCTTTGCCAGTGCTTCCTAACAGGGCTTGGGAGGGCAAAACCCACCATTTCCACCTGTTTCTCACCATAGTCTGTACTGGGTTGGTCCATTTTCGCAGCTAGGGCACTCCTGCTTCCCAGCCCTCCTGTGTAGGAGAGTGGTTTGGTGGCCACAGATGCTGTGCTCCTGCTGAGGAGCCCCGCTGGGCACAGCCTGTGTCATGCACGCACCCACCCAGGTGCTCCTGGCCTCGATGGCCATCTACATGTCCCCCTTCTCCAGGAGCCCACAGCTGGAAACTTGTCCTCAGCTGCTTTGTCTTGAGGCTGGCTGTGGGTCTGGCTTAGGACATGCTTTCACTGTGAGCTGTGGGATGCTTAAAATATTCGGGGTTAAGCATATGAATGGCCTGTGTACAAACATGTTAACAGAGAGTTGTGTTCAACAGGGCTTACCCCCGTGTTTGTGTTTCATGGAAAATTCCCTGGATTTGGCAATAATGCTCTATGCAGCAGCGTTTCCACATATAGGCCCTGCTCCTGTGGCTCTCCTCCCCATCAGTCGTCCTCTCAGAGCACGCAGGATTGAGCCTTAAGTGCGCACGCTGACCCACTGGGCTCTCACCTGCCAAGGGGGTGAATGGGAAGCTGCTGTGCCCGGAGTGGGACAGCCTGGGAAGGCAGACGGTGCCTTTGAAGCCCACCTCCGGTTTGGGTTCCAGGGTAGCCCCAGAAAGCACAGTGGCCAGGCTGGGCACTGTCTCTTCATTTTAGAGAACTGTGGAAGGTCCAAGTCACTACGGTCAGCACAACCAACTGTGTGGCGTGGAGAAAGCCAGAATGCAAAGTCTGATCAGATACGAGTAACTAAACTGTGGCCCTCTTCCATAGTGGGGATGGAGAGAGAAATGGTCAGGGGTTGGCTGACGGCTGCAGTGCACTGTGCGGCTGTGGGTTGGATCCAGCCAACACACACAATGTTCAGCTTGCACAAACTGTCTTTATTAGAAGTTGGTGGTGCCCATGGGGATTGTTGCGTTAGAGGAATTTCATGAACCGCATCAGTAATTGCTTGTCCTGAGAAACCTTCAGGACAGCTCTGATGCCACAGTTTGCACTGAAATCCCTCCAGACTTGGTTCAGCTCAGAATTAGTTACTAGGAAAACTCATGCACATCCTTAATAACTTCTCGAAAATGCTTTGGGCTTTTTATTTTTGTTTCTTGCAAGTGTTTGAGGTGTGATTTGCACATAAGCCAAGGTGAAACGGGGAGAACGTGGTGCTCTGTGCATCCCTCTGCCTAGCAGTGCCAGGCAATGCTGGTACAATCATTAGACTAACACAACCACTGATAGAAAAATGAATGGGTAAACAGAACTGTTTGATTTTGAAAAGAGATAGTGAGTGTAATGGAATTTGTGTGCGCTATTTTAAGCAAGGCAAACGTATTGGTCATGTTACCTCTGCTCAGAAACTAAGTCCCATTTGTCTGAATGAGGAGGAGAGCATGTTTTCCCCCCAGTGCTGTATTTGGTGGAGAGGAAGAGCAGAGGCAGCTGCCTTTGAGATTCATTGCAATGCTTACACTGCCTGTGATCAAACTGAAGTGTGATATAGGGCATGCCATGCTGTATTTTCTGACTTGAGATTTTAACATCTCTGTCACACATCTAGATTTTATTTATGCGAATCAGTTCTGCTGTACATACCAGGCGTTGCTCACGAAGGGCCGCGAACGTTGCGTTATGTGCAGGGCACTGCTTGTCTGTCACGGAGCTTGAGGGCTCAGGCTTAGGCTGCCACATGAAACATGTTTCATCTCCACATGTCAGCTTGGAAAATGAATTAAACCAGTCCTGAAAGTTGGTTTAGTGCAAAAATCTGCTGACATCCCCACCGTGCTCCTACTTGGACGCTCTT
>NW_010190024.1:0-24399 GCF_000695765.1 Mesitornis unicolor | reverse complement strand
TCAGACCCTCTGACAGTCCTGCTCGCTGTGTTGGAGGCTGCTGTTAACACGATGGGATGCATCTCCCAGGACTTTTTGTCCCACAGTAGCCCACTCGGTGTTGGATGGGCAGGTATCTGTTAACATAACCTTGGTGTAGCTGCAGCTCCACAGGTGTTGTCCCTGCATGGGGCTGACGGCGCAGGGTCCGATCGCTTCCTCTTCCAGAGTGGCGTTACTGCTGGGCACCTTGTCTGATGGGCACCGTTTGCCTCATTGATCCCAAATAGAGTTTGGAGGCTCCAGAGAACACGATTTGGGTCGGAAGGCAGCAGAATAACTGGTTAGGCAGCTGTAGCCAGCTTCCTGTTGAAATTATTCCAACATGACTCTCGCTTCTTTTCCTCCTTCCCAACCCCAGGTTTCTGCTCTCTGGCAATCTTCACGGTGGCTCAGTGGTTGCAAGCTATCCCTATGATGACTCTCCCACGCATAAGCCCACAGGAGTCTACAGTAAATCAGCCGACGATGAAGTGTTCAAATATTTGGCCAAAGCTTACGCGTCACATCACCCCATCATGAGAACTGGCAAACCCAACTGCCCTGGCGAGGAGGGAGAGACGTTCCAAGATGGTATCACAAACGGCGCGCAGTGGTACGATGTGGAAGGTGAGCTGTGCTGGTGAATCGCCCTCGCTCTGCTAGTTCACCTAACACAGTCAGTGTCTTGCTGCTGCTGAGAAGTGACATCCAAACCGGTGGTGATTATCACAGAGGAAAGGCCGGGGGAGGGGGTGAAGTGGTATTTTTAGCTTTGAATGTATTTTAGCAGCTTGAAATGCAGGGAAGTGGCATCACAGGCGCACCAGTAAGTGCGTGATGAATCACAGCTTGGGAGATGTTTGCAGGGAATAGATCACAGCAAACCGGAGGGTTCTTCCTGACCCTGGTAGGTGCTGGAGAGTTATCCTGCATGTGGGAGGCTTCATTTGCCAAAGGAACTGTCATTAGGTCTCCAGGTGGTTACTAAATTTTGATTGAGGAAAGAGGAAACTATTGTTATAGGTATTAAATCAATGCCAGTATTCTGTGTGGGGTTTTTAACCTCTAAACTTGTAATTTTTAAATGATTATAGAATAGCCTGCTGTAAAGCTGTGTGAAAGGATTTAAATATGTGATCTGAGCTAATGGAGCTGCTCTCGCTGCAAGTGAGGTATGGAGCTTTCCTATGAGCTGCTCTGCTGTTAGACCTGTGCAGAGGGTGACAACAGCACGGCCTGTTCTCGTCCACCAGTGCGATGGGGTCAAGAAAGGATCCAGAATTTGGTCTGCTAAGGCTTCTAGGAGAGCTCCTGTTCCCTCCGTTAGGCAGCTGTGCTGGGAGTTGATCTGGATATAAGCAAATTAACTTCCGGGTGCCATCACTCTGCTTGTGTGGAGGTGGCTGGCCTGGCCATGAGCTTGCGCTGTGTGTGTTGGTTTTGCTAAAAACGAGATTTAAAGGACAGCTTGTGTGGCAAGATGCTCTTGTGGAAAAGGTTCTGTGGGCTGTCGGGAAGAGAAATCTTGGCTGTGTCATTAGAAGTTGTTACACCATCGCCGTGCCCTCTCGGCGGATGTTGTACAACCACGGCCTTGCCAGACAGCGCAGGAACCTCTGTGGTGAGGACACAACAAAAACCCTGCACAAATGACCTGAAGAAGTTGCATTGCTCTGTGCCTGCGCAGCTCTGCTTTCCCTCACGCTGGGGCTGAGGGCTGATGGCAGGAGAGCTGAGCAAGCAGTGACATCGCACGTTGTTTATCCGTCAGAGCCTACAGCTTAATAAATTGTAATAAGGCTATGTCTTTCCAAAACATGGGCTTCAGAGCAGAGTTCTGTGTTAACCCTGCGTGCCCCTTGCTTGGGAAGGAGGCAGAGGGATACAATATTGTGCCTGAACACATCACCTGTGTGCTGGAAGAGGAAGTTTGGATTTCAGTGGTGACTGAATCATTCTCCAGGTTTTCACTGGTCAAGTAAGATGTTGTGTTCAAATAAGATGCTTTTCCCTAGCAGCTGCGTTCTTCCCTCCGCCCTGTCACACACACCAGCCCTGGTGTTTGCTGGCTCAAGGTTCACCTGCTGCTGTGAAAGGTCTGGCAGGAGGAAGGTTTGTGTAATCTGGCAAATTTGCTTATGAGGGAACAGGATATCCTGGATGATCTGTGCTGCCGTGTTCTGGTGGCAGTCGCTATCAGCAAACATCTGAATGGGGAGGTTTGTCAGCTGCAGCTGTAAGGTTTTCTGACCTTGTAATAAGGTAGGGTGGGTGTGCTTGGAGGGGAGAGCTTTGGGGAGAACCTGGGTTCCCCTGCCCATGGTGAGCAGCGTTTTTGCTGCTTCTTCATCCTCCTGCTCGGATGTGAGACACTCAGCCAGTACAAGGTTTGCTAGAGGCTGTGGCACCAATACACGAACCTTTTGGGCTGCCTTTGCCTTGTCAGTGAGCAGAGCAGAGGTTTCACCTACTTTCCTTTCACAGGAAATGGCAAGGTGTGAACTGAAGACCTGTGTGCTCTGTGCTGCCATCGCTGTGGTTTATGGTCTGTCCAATAGCCTCCAGCTTCCAACCTCTGCAGATATAAACCCTTCTGCTGTGACAAGCCACTGTCTTAGGCCCAGCTGTGCAGGGGATTCACAGGCAGAGGTTATAGAGAGGGTGCACTGACACTAACACTCAGCATGGAGCGTGGCTGAGGTTGGCAGTCCTGTGTGTTTTCTCCCGGAAGTGGTAGTTTACATCTTATTGCTGTTGAAGATGCGCACGTGGAGGGTGATGGCAGCCCTTGGAGCACCTCCCAGGCTGAGGAGTTCATGGAAAGTGTAACCCATGGGAGTTGAGATCCAGGGAAGGGCACGAGTGAACTGTCAGATACCGCAGAGGCCAGCATATGTGTATTTTGATGCGTGAAGTTACTGTGTCCCTTTGGGGTTGTAGGTGTTACCATTTACTTCTAGTAGTGGATGAAGAGCAGGGCAAAGGGGAGTCAATTATACGCCATGTGTGACAGAAGCAGCAAAACCACCACGGTGGCTGTATTGAGTCATTGGCTCTGCGCCGGGGACTGCTGGGGCTTGTGCTCGCACCAGGAGGCTTTTCCCAGTGACTGCAGAATTTAAATGTGTGGTGAAATGGGACTGGGGAAATCCCAGTGCCCTGCGGGGGCTCTCTGGGCTGGGCTGAGCTCTAGATCTAACCAGAGCTCATGGTTCGGTGGATGGTGCTTGTGGCCTGTGGATCGGGTTGTGCCAGCAGGGACTGCGGGCTCCAAGTGAACGAAAGCCAGGAAAAACAGAAATGAGAACATAATGTCTCAACAGGTGGAAATTTTCCTGCCACATTTTATCGTGTGAAATCAAACATACTGGAAAGCCAACTGCTATGGGATTCATTGTCCCAGAGTTACCAGTTCAGGTGTCAGACCCCATTAACTTTCATTTGAGTTTGCAAACAACCTCTTACGTGTGTCAAGCCGAGGTGGCAAGCACAAACCACTGGAGTAATTTTTAAGGTCAAGCGTGCACAGAGAACGATGGCTGTCCGCCAGACGCCTGAATTTGGCTTCTGCATTCCAGCTGCTATAGATAAGCACGACGGGGACAGTTTTTGGAGGCTATCTCTGTCGTACATGCTCTTACTCTTCCTTCCTTTCTAACCTCTGGGGGTTTTAACTGCTGAGTGGCTGACTCAGATCAAGAAAATACATGCAAGTCTGGGCTGGTGTGTGGTCCAGGTGATGCTTGGAAGGTGGTTAAGAAATCACTTAAGTCATCTGTGGGAAGGACGTGCTTGCCTTTATTTTGTAAAGAGTCAATTCAGAAGTTGAATTCAACGTCACATTCAATAGGGTATTTTGGGGGAGCCTTGGAAGGTCTTCTCATTATTTGCAGTCCCTTCCTGAAAGTCGCTTGCCTTGCAAGTCTGACGGTGATGTTTGAGGTGTCTCTGGTGTCGACTGGAATTCTTTTCTCAGGTTGAAAGTGGATTTAGGTTACGTGTGTGCTTACCGGGTTGTTTTGGCCATGGTTACTAGCCACATTGAGCTGGTGCATGGCTTTTAGTGGCACCACACTCAGAGCAATTAAAAGGAGGGCTGAGAACAGTGTGTGCCCATGGCATCTCTGTGGTGGCCTCTGTTTCCTGGGCAGGGCACACAGCGGTTATGCAGTGTGAGCTCTGGTGGAGATCTCAGCCATGTCTTTCTGGGCTATCCACAGTTAGCTGCCCTTATGCATTTTGTGTTTTCATAAAATTCTTATTGCAAGTTTTTCTTCCTTCTTGAGAAAAGCATTGGCTTGATGGTTCAAGGGTCTGATGCCTCTTTTCATGTCTGAGGTGAGCTGCTGAGCGGTGCTGTGCTGGTGCAGCCCTTGGGAAGGCTCTGCCCTCCCCTGTGAGAGAGCCCTGGGAAGGCTGCAGGGCTGTGTTGCTCTGGGCTGTGATGCAGCTGCTGGAGTTGGAGGCTCAAACCTCACCCTCGCTGAGTTTTAAGGATCGTAGAGCAAAGGACCAAAATGTTCCCCAGCCTGTTTGGTGCTGGTGCTCACCCCAGTCTCATGCTACAACACAGTCGCTTCTGTCCCCAGAGTAAGCGACTTGTACCATGTATTTAATCCCATTTCTGCCTTGGTTTGTGCCATCGGCTCTCTGGAGAGCAGACAGGACCATTTCTCTGCTTTGACTTAGCTGCAGGGATGTTACCTCCCAGCGTCTGCTCCAGTGAGAGCTGGAATTAGAGAGGTTTCTGTGTAGTGCAGTTGAAAATGGAGTCATTGCTGGCTGGCCTGGAAGGCTCCTGCTGGCACGTGGTGTATGTATGGTATCTGGATCCCCAGGCTGGACTCGAGAGCTGTGTTTTCCTGCTTGCCTGCCTGGTGTGGAGCTTGGCAGTGGGAGCCCTGTGCTGCTTGGGCTGGGATCCTCGCCTGAAGCGCAGTCCTGGTGCTCAAGGAGCGGGACGGAGCAGGGGAGAGGTTTGTTCTGAGCATTTTTGGCATCTGCTGCCAGCCAGGGACTGGCTTGCTGTGGGTGAAAGCTGCTCAATTTGCTATGCTTCACTCACCAGTAAATTAGGTATGATGCTGCACTGGGAGGCTGAAGTCTTGCGCAGCATGGGCTAAAAGACCCTGTTGTTAAAAAATGCTGGAATAAATCCAGCAAAAGTTATCTCAGATACTGCCCAAACAGGCAGGTAGAGTAGAAGCACTGTAGTCTGACAGCCTGCTGCCTTCAGTTTGCTTTTCTGCTCTGCTCCTTGAGTGTAGTGCTCTGCTAGTGCTGAGCTGTGCACCGCTCTCTCTTTACACCTCCAGATCCTCTGCGTAGCCAGGAGAGGCTGTGCAGATGGTATATGGAAAAATACGTCATTTCATATGCTGTAAAAATAACTGTCCTGCTCTGCAACGGGGCTGTGTGAAGGCCAAATATGTGCAGCATATACAATCCAAATTTTCAAGCGTGCAGTGGACTACTTTCTTGAAGAGACAGTTTTACCAAAATTGATGTAGCAAGCTCTAATTTAGTCCGTTGCTGCTCTATTATGAGTGAGCATCTGTCCTAAATTTGCTTGAGCGGCAGATGAAGCACTAAATATGTTTCATAATGGCTCTGGTTCACGTGTGGATGTTTTCAAATGCATTAGTGTCCTGCTATGAACAGATGGTTATAGGCTGGCAAATTGTTTCACTCTGCGTGGTGTTTACTGGCGAGCGAGCAGCCTGCTGTGGGTTACTTTTCTGAGCCTGGTAACAGGGCTGAATAAAACCAAGTATGCATCAGATTCGCAGCCCTTGTTCCTTTAACCTCTTGAACTGAGTTGGAGAGTTTTAAAGTCCTCAGTTTTTGGCCCCTTGCGCTGGACAGAAAAGTCTCTTTCCTGTTTTGATCTCAGCGCGTGCACAAACTGCGCTGCTCTCCTCCTGCCTGCAAGTGACATTTGATTTGTTACCATAAAAGCTTCGTGTTCCCCTAGCAGTGAGCTCCCAGAAGGATTGAGAGGAACTGGGACGTCTTTGATGTGGTACCGTCCCGCATACCTTCCCAGGGGTCTATTCTTTTAAATCCTGTTTTATGCTGTCAGTCCATCTCTGCGTTACCCGCGTGCAGCAGGGCTATTGAATTGAGAGCAGTGGTCCCTGACCTTTTGGGACAGTGAATGCTCACAGCCCCCACGTTTATTGTAAGTCTCCCCTGCTTGGTGAAGTGCTGCTGATAGCTTTTCCCGGCTGTGCATTAACACAACCTCTGCAAATGCCAGGTAGTTCATTTGCATCACGGTATTGATCCATTCTGGCTGGTTAATTGCCTGGCACCCCGGAGGGTCCCTCGCTTGTGGATGATTGGGAAACTGTGCAGACAAAGCAAGTGAGGTTTATTAGCATAGCACTAATGTAGCGCTTCAGTGGGCAAAGCAGAGAGTGGGAGTATGAAGTATGTGTTTCTTACAGGCTTGCCCGCTGGCATCCCGCAGGCTGGTGCTGTGCCACAGGCTGTCTTCTGCTTTCTTTCTCCCGAGATTTGCATCTGCCTCCTGTGGGGCAAAGGTAGAGCTGTTCCGTGACAGATGGGCTTTGAGAGCCCCTTTGACTTCCTCAGCTCATCTGGAAGAGAGCCATTGCCTGCACCCCTGCATCCAGCACTGGTGGGAGCCGTGTGGTCAGCGCACAGAGGTCTCTGGGCTGCTGTGCAGGTTGGGATGGGGCTGTCTGGGCAGTGGTGGCCAAGGCCGTGGTGTGCCAGTCTGTCTTGGATTGTAACTGTCTAAGTTTGTGTAACCCAGAAGATACCATCAGTATGCATTAAACTTAGTGTAGTGTGTTTTCCATGCTGACACAACTGCCTGATTTGCTGGTGGTGGTGGGAACAATCCTCTCATGTGGTCATGACATCTGGTTACAGTCATGCAGTGGGATTTGTCAGGGTGATTCTGAAACCTGTTTCACAGACTTGTGGTGGTTTTGGAATGTCCTTTTTACTATTGAAGACTCCCATGAATGTTTAGAGGGCTGAACATCTGCAGTCTTCAGCAGCAAGATCCTGAGTGTTGATACCTGCAGACCTCAGGTCCTGCTGTATGTGATTCATTCCTCTTTGAGAAACAGGTTTGCTTGCTGAGGGCTGAACATAAACTTCAGCAAACGGGGTCAGGGCACTCGCTGGAACAAGGTGACCTCTTTGATTCATAGCAGTGTCTGTGGTTTCTCTGAAGGGCAAGGGTAGCAAGATGACCTTAATACTGGTACTGCGTACCAGTTCTGCGTACTCCTGTTTTCTGGTGCTCATGGAGGTTTGGCCAGTTGAACACTAATCTGGTGAGATGTCCCCGGGTGCTGCCACACCCTTAATTTAATTTAGGCTGGTGATGGGGATGCAGGGATCAGGGAAAAGAGCAAGTTTCCCAGTTGGAGTTGTCCAGGTGGACACGGCTGTGTCCTACTCTCCTCTTGCAGGACCTGGCTGTTGTGGGCTCACAGGAATCCTCAGCAGTGAGAGCCATTTCACTGCCCTCAGATGAAGAGGAGTCTCCTGGAGGTGACTTGCTGCAGTTCACTGCGTGCTGTCACCACGTCAGGCCTTGTCAGACTTTCTGCCAGGGCTGCTCTAAATATCAAGTAAATGGAGACCTTCAGATAAGGAGCTGGAGGAAAAGAGCAGCCTGAGAAAGTAGAGAGGGGAAGCATTGCTCTCATCTTGTCTAGAGTTTTGCTAAGTTGTTCTTTTGGGAGAACAGCTGGTGGTGGTCCTCAAAACTTTTGACATGCAAATCTGAGCTGCCACCTCCCAAGTTGACAGCCTGGGGTGTTCTTTTGTATCAGAGACCTGAAGCTCATTTAGGGCAGAGTAACCTCTCTTGCAGGAAAACCTCACAAATCTAAAGGTGGCTTGGAGTGCATAGCGAAGGACTGGAGAGCAGCGATGTTCAGACTGCGGTGTGCCTGCCCTGCCATCCAGGATTTCTAGTGGCTGGAAAATGTCTTCACAGTGAAATGAACCCATATGAATTTCCAGGTGCTGTGCTGCTGTCTGCAGCTGACTTGAATGGGCCAGTGTGCCAGTTACTGGGAAACAGAGAGTTCAGTCTTCCCCAGCGCAAGCTCTCAGACTGCGGTGTGCCTGCCCTGCCATCCAGGATTTCTAGTGGCTGGAAAATGTCTTCACAGTGAAATGAACTCATATGAATTTCCAGGTGCTGTGCTGCTGTCTGCAGCTGACTTGAATGGGCCAGTGTGCCAGTTACTGGGAAACAGAGTTCAGTCTTCCCCAGTGCAAGCTCTCACCATGGTCTGATCTGACTTTACTCCTTAGGTTGTTCACTCTGAAGCGAGGATAGCATTGTGGTGAGATGCCGTGGGGGACAGAAAAGGTGTATCTTTGCCAAGGACAGGGAAAAATGTGCATCCTATGGTGGGATGTCTGTGCACTGCCCTTGGGACATGTCTCTGCCTCATTTTCTCAGGTGGAATGCAGGATTACAACTATGTGTGGGCCAACTGCTTTGAGATTACATTGGAGCTGTCCTGCTGCAAATACCCGCCGACCTCAGAGCTTCAGCAGGAGTGGGAGAACAACCGGGACTCTCTCCTTGCATTCATTGAGAAGGTAACGCGGGCTGGGCTGGGGTGCAGGGGCAGCAGCTGTAAAACCCATGTGTCCGTGGTGGGCTGAGAGCACCGCGTTCAGTTGCTCTTGTGGCTTTGCTTGCTGCGTGTGGTAACACAACTGCTACAGTTGCTGCGCAGAGGTCTGTGGCTACAAAGCTGCCGTGTGTCTCTGTG
The DNA here is from genome assembly GCF_000695765.1 of Mesitornis unicolor. Lineage (NCBI taxonomy): Eukaryota > Metazoa > Chordata > Aves > Mesitornithiformes > Mesitornithidae > Mesitornis > Mesitornis unicolor. Next base: position 15,601 of record NW_010190024.1, on the reverse strand, counting down.
GTTCTGCCGCAGTTCCCACATCCTCCCCCTGCTCAGACGGACTTCCTGGGGCTCAGTGTTAAGCAGAGGGACTGATCAGTGAAGATCTCACTAAGTAATGCAGAGTACGTGTATGGCCTCAGTGCCATGAACCTCCAGTGATGTTCAAAAGCACCAACGCTGCTGAGACCTTGGCTTGCAGAGTCCTCTGCCAGGCTGTCTCCAGATGCCCATGCATGAGTTGAGTAGGTGACAGTTTAAACTGGAATGGGAGGCAGCTGCATTTTGTCCCTCAGTATGGCCAGTAACCCTGCTGTGTTCATATTGTTGTGTGCCCAGGTGAATGAAATGGAGAATTTGTTAGGGAGGATCAGCTCTGAGGTCTTGCTGCCTTCCCAGTGCATGCTGGAGTTCCTGTCCTTGCCATTTGGCCAAGTGCTGTCTGAATCGTGGGCCCTTGGGTGTCTCTGCCTGGCAGCTGTCCTGCTCAGGGGGTATTAGTGGATGAGGACACTGTTCCCCTGATGTTACCTGTCTTCAGCTCGGCTCTTGCACTATTTTCCTCAGGTCCACATTGGTGTGAAAGGCTTTGTCAGGGATGCAATCAGTGGAGCTGGCCTGGAGAACGCGACCATCGTTGTTGCTGGTATTGCTCATAACATCACCGCAGGCAAATTTGGCGACTACCACCGACTCCTTGTGCCTGGGACCTACAATGTGACTGCAGTTGTAATGGGGTAATGTCTCTGTGGCAGCCTGCACCCACACTGCCAACTGCTTGTGTTCCTTCACTTGATTTCTTCCCCAAAAGGATCTCGTGTATTTAAGGGGCTTGGCTGGAAGCTGCAGCAGTAAAGGGCTCCAGCTTAGAGCTGCAGCTGTGTTTGTTCACCCCATGCCCTGCTGCAGCAGGGTGCTGTTGGGTGCACAGCATTTTTGTCATCTTGGTTTGTTTGTGTCAACTTGCACCTTACTTTCTGGTCAAAGGGAGAAAGGCAGTAGGGTCACCTCAGTAAGAGTTTGTATTGTCTCAAGTCTGGGTGTGAATGTGTAGCTCACTCCTAGGTGAGCCCTGGATATGCCTGTGGCTTCTTCCCTGGTGAGTCCGTAAAGAGGAACTCGTGCCTCTGTGACACAGCAGGGACAGCAGCGTAGTTGGGCCTGGTGGCAGTGGGATGAGTCCTGTTGCTGGTGAATCTGTCATATGGTTATTAACATCTCAGTGGGTTTGGTGGAGAGGCTGCAGGGGGTTTGGTCTCCATTTTGCAGAGCCTTCTTGCTGAAGCCAGCTGCTTTTTTCACAGTTACACACCAGTGACCAGAGAAAACATCGAGGTGAAGGAGGGAGACGCAACAGAAGTGGATTTCTCCTTGCAGCCAACTGTAATCCCACCAGCTCCTAACATCACACAACTCACAGCAGCGCCTGCTCCTGTCTCTACCATCACCCCCACCCCTGTGCAGGCAGAGGCCCCAAGCCCAACTTCTCTCCATCAACCTGTCCAGCCTGTGGACTTCCGCCACCATCACTTTTCAGACATGGAGATCTTTCTGCGGCGATATGCCAACGAGTACCCCAACATAACACGACTCTACTCCGTGGGCAAGTCGGTAGAGCTGCGGGAGCTCTATGTAATGGAGATCTCGGACAACCCTGGTGTCCATGAAGCCGGTAATGTGGGAAATCCTTTTTAGCAAGAGACAAGCACATTTGACAGACTCTGCATTGGGAGACTGTGGGCAGAGAAAAAGGAGTGTCCAGCTGTCTGAAGAGACACTAAGCTGCTCCTTTGCAGCATCTTTTCTAAAAAGGCCGGGTGCAGTGGGTGGCACTAATGTGTTGCTGTGGACATCTACACTGGTCTTGAAGATCTGGGGACAAAGGACCAAGGGGCTTTCTTGAAACAATGTTCATCCTTTTCAGTGTTGTGGGAGCAAAGGGGTAAATTTTAGGAAAATGCCCTCCAGCCCTGCAGAAAGGCCTGAGAGAGCAATGCTCGGGGTGGTGAGATGTCTCCAAGTGTTAATGCAGTGGTTATAATTGTCTCTTTGGTGTGGCCATGTGTCCACAGGTGAGCCGGAGTTCAAATACATCGGTAACATGCATGGGAATGAAGTTGTGGGGCGAGAGCTGCTCCTGAACCTCATCGAGTACCTCTGCAAGAACTTCGGCACAGATCCTGAAGTGACTGACCTGGTCCGGAGCACGCGGATCCACATCATGCCGTCCATGAACCCTGATGGCTATGAGAAGTCCCAGGAAGGTAGTGCTATCTGTGGGGTATCTAGCTCTGAGAAGAAGCCTTTGGGTTTGTGGTACCTCTCTGAGAAGTCTGGAAGCCTTGCTGGAGCAGAGCCCTCTCTGCACAGGGAGGCTGGGAGGGGACTTGGTGCGTGCTGTGGGATGAGTGAGTGGACCCCGCACTGCAGGGTGTGGGCAGTTGACTGATGCTTGAAGCTGTTGGAGAGAGCTCTTATGCTTCAGCAGATATATATGCTGCCCCTGTTTGGGTCCCCTTATGTAGCTATACCAAGGCTTATTTTAAAAAAAGACATTCCTTTGACACAGCTCATACTTGCTCTGCTTTGGTCCATGCTCTTAGTAACGTGTGATGCAGGAGCCAGGCTGTCTGCAGAGCATTCGTCCAAGGATAATATAGAATTTTATCGTGATGTTGAAATTGGCGAAAATATCCTTCAGGGAAGTCCTTTAAATTGCGTGGCTCTTGCAGATTGGCAGAACAAAATCTGTCCAGAGCGAGTTTCTGGAAGCAAAGCTCTGCTTGGGTTTAACAAAACTTGTCCAGCTGGTTTGAGGAGGTGAGCTCTGAGGTTTCTGCGGTTGTGACATCAGGCTGCTGGAATTGTTCATGGTTCACTGCCTTTCTGCTAGCTGTGGTCTGGCTGGCACCAAGGGCCTGTGCAAACACCTGATGAAAGAGCCCCTGGACACCACTGTGCCCTGAGCAGGCCTCCACTGAAGGGGAGTGTGGGGGTCCCATCACTCTGAGGTGTAGGAAGCCAGCGCTGTTGTGTTCTCTGCTGTTTTCTATCAATTGATAGTTGTAAGCTCCTTAATAAGAGGATGAAGCCTCTGCACTGAAGTGGAAACTTGCATAGCGTGAAAGCTTGAACATGTGTTTAATTTTCAGGAGACAGAGGAGGTACTGTTGGCAGAAACAACAGCAACAACTACGACCTGAACCGCAACTTCCCAGATCAGTTTGTCCATGTGGCAGACCCTCCGCAGCCAGAAACCCTTGCTGTCATGACCTGGTTAAAGACTTACCCATTTGTGCTCTCGGCAAATCTGCATGGAGGTATGGCAGCCAAACCAAGCTCCTTCCTTTGTGCTGAGGTTCGAGGGATGGGAATTTGCAGGGTTATCTCTGTGGTGTCCTAGCTGTGAGCTGAGGAGCTCTGAGAGCTCTCTGCCCTTGGCCTTGCTGTGGAGTGGCAGGAGAAAAGGCAGCCTGGTTCCTGCAACAGGGGTAAGGCCATTTCCAAAGGGCCTACACAAAGAGTAAACCAAACCTATTGTTGGTGCTGCTGGGAGATGGATCAGAAGCTGGAAACAGAGGGTGAAAACTGTTTTCCCAAGCACATATGCGGGGAGTTGAAGAGGCTGCTGGGAGGACCCCAACCACTTCTCTGAAGGCAGAATGTGCGTTGGAGAGAAGCTCACTGCCTGCTGGAGATGAGAGTGGATTCTCATCAGCGGCTGCTCAGCAGCTGGGTCTGTCAATGTGATACAATGCTGTGGCTGTTGGCACCTTCATAGTATTTATAAAATGAGGGAAGCAAGATGCAGTCCTGAGGGTTGCCTGCCTTGAATTGCTTGGCAGAATTATGAAATTTGCTGTAATTTAATTATCTTTTTGGAATGATCTAAATTAAGTCTGTGTATTACAGCTTACTCCCTAGACAGTTTGTCTGCTGGCTTGTAGCTGTGGTAACGTGCAGGTGGTTGCTTTGTGCTAACATACCTAATTTTATAGTGCAGAAATACCATGTGTGGTACGAGGGAGCAGGCAGGTCTCCAGCAGTGATGGTGTCTGGGCTTCCATGGCGCTATTAGCACAACGTGATTAGGGAAAGCTTCATTAAGTCAAGGATATTATAATTTGACAGTGCTTGCAATAAACTCCAGAAGGCTGAAAGACTGCAGCGATTGGGCCAAGGGCACCGTGCATGTTCTAGGAAATTCCTCCCCTTGCTTTCTGTCTTCTGTGAAAGCAATCATTGAGGTTGTGCTCATCCCTCCTGCATGTAAGAGCCAAACCTTTGATGTGTGGTGGCTTGGGTTCACTTTCTCAACTGGGTGCAGTCTTATCTCTTCCTGTGCTTTTGTTGTCTCTTCTATCCACTGAGCCTAATGCTTTGTTTAATGCCAAGTCTTGAGAAACAGAAAGCTTGGCACTCTGTGGAGGAAAAGAAAAGCTTCTCCTATTAGGTTGGTGATCACTTGGAAAGCATGCAAGTACGAGTCAAAGCTTGTTTCCCCCGCAGGTTCTCTGGTGGTTAATTACCCCTTTGATGATGATGAACAAGGAATAGCTGTATACAGTAAATCCCCAGATGATGCTGTGTTTCAGCAGTTGGCACTTTCTTACTCCAAGGTAAAGCTCTAATGGGAAAACAGGCACATCCGGCTGGGTTAACTCCTGATGCTGTCGGGAAGGTCCTGGGTGCCTGGTAGAGGAGGGTGCGGGAAAGTAAGGATGCCTATGGGTGGTTGTTGGGTGTGGGTGCTGTCTGCTTATACTGCGGCTGTACAAACACACATCTACATGAACCTCTGTGTTTGGTAACCCCACATGTGTGACTAATGTTAGAACTGAAGTGCCAGTGGCTGGAGAGTGCAAACTGAGCTTCACATGTTGCATCTTGTTTTTTAGGAAAATAAAAAGATGTATCAGGGAAGCCCTTGTAAGGATATGTACCCCACTGAGTACTTCCCACATGGAATCACTAATGGGGCTCAGTGGTACAACGTTCCAGGTAAAGTAGACCTTAAATCTCTTGCACTGTTTGTCTCCAAGTTAATGCATGTGCAGCCTAAAGTATCTAATCTGATCAGTCACAAACTCTGCATTGGTCAGCCCAGATCGCTGGGACTTGTGTCTTTTATAACCTCTTAAATAATGTGCCCAGATAAAGTTGTTCCTGGGAGAGGGAATTTATAGTGTAGTTTTTCTGGCTGTTAACAAAATAGTTTCATAAAATTTTACAGCAGTGTATTAGCATGAAAGGTATTTACAAGAAGGGTGGTTATTTGTCTGCTGCTTTAGCATCCCTTTGATGCCTGAATGATGCCCTGTGTAAAAGCCCTTCTCTCTTCAGCTATGAAATGCATGCTGTAGTTCGTACTTCATTTTTCTCCATTATCTGATTTTTTTACTATTATTATTTTTTGAGCCTCAGGAGAGCTTGTCAAAACTTCTTCTGCATTCCTCTTGTAGGTGGGATGCAAGACTGGAATTACTTGCATACAAACTGCTTTGAAGTGACCATTGAGTTGGGCTGTGTGAAATATCCAAAAGCTGAGGAGCTGCCAAAGTACTGGGAGCAGAACCGCCAGTCTCTGCTCCAGTTCATGAAGCAGGTGAGATACTTTGACCTCAAGCAATTGTGTGAGCTGCCTCTGGGGTTTGTATTAGATGTGCCAGAATGAACAGGCTGATCTGTGGGCTGAAGCATGTTCTGCTTCCTGGCTAGACAGGGTACCTGCTCCACAGAAACCATCCCCATCAGAACATGTCTCGACAATTCCTCTCTCCTCCTCAACAGTAGGGAAACAGCAGCTGAGTGATGTGGGCTTTTTATTTACCACTGCCTTGGTTTTCCCTAGGCTGGAGTGGCCTTAAAGTGCTGCTCCCATCCGAGTTGGGGCTGGTGGTAGTGCTGTGCACCTGGGGCATGCAAACAAAGGTGTGGAGCAAAGGGTGCTGTGGTGGCACCCTGAGCCAAACAATTGCTCATTGTGCCCATCAGGTGATCTCTGTCCATGCCAGCTGCTGGCAACTCTAACCTGAACCCTTCTGGGACGTGTCACTCCTCTGGGCTGGGAGCTGGTGGGATGTGGGTGGTGTGTGCTCCCACATCTGTGTGTTGGGCTGGGAGGCAGCACAAGGGCTGGCGCTCAGCAGGGCTCTGGGTCTGTGCTCAGGTTCACAGCGGCGTTTGGGGATTTGTGCTGGATGCTACGAACGGAAGGGGCATTCTCAACGCCACCATCAGCGTTGCCAACATCGACCACCCGCTGACCACCTACAAGGATGGAGACTACTGGCGCCTCTTGGTCCAGGGGATGTACAAAATCACAGCATCTGCCCGTGGGTGAGCAAGCCGTGGCACAAGAAGCAGACAGCTGCAAAACTGACTCCCCAGTCACGAGTAGTCCCATTACCCTTGCCTACAGGAACTGCTGGTGTTTCTCCTGCCTTCTGGCCTGTGCAGAGTGAGCAATGTGATGCTACCCCAATGTCATACTACTCACCTGGCACCAGTGTGCCATCCAAACCTTCCCTTGTTTGTAGGTGGTATGGAGAGGGAGTTGATAACTTACTGTCTCTAGGAGAAATTGTTTTGCTGGCAGCTGCCCACAGAAATTATTTCATCACTTCAACCACTCACAAAACCTTTGGGTTAAAGCAGCCTGACTTCTTGTCCTGCTCCCTGTGTTCCTGCCATTCCCATTTCCCTTTGAAGTGTTCTTGCTCTTTGTTTTTATGCTTCTTGCTTTTGGCTGGGGAGCAGTAGCAGTCTCGTGTGAATGTCAGCCAGGAAGGAGGGTGGCTCATTGTGTGAGGCCTTGAACCCCTGACATTTCCTTGTGTCTTCTCTTCCCTGGGTAGGTATGATCCGGTCACTAAGACAGTGGAAGTTGGCAGCAAAGGTGGGGTGCAAGTCAACTTCACTCTTTCACGGACAGACAGCAAAGTGGACGAGGGGAAGGTGCCGGTCTTGAACACCCCAGACACCAGCGACCCCAGCGAGAAGGAGTTTGAGACCCTGATCAAAGACCTTTCTGCTGAGAATGGCCTGGAGCGCCTCCTGCTTACATCTGCAGTGGATGTCTCTCCATACCGATACCGCCCTTACAAAGACCTCTCTGAGTTCCTCCGAGGCCTCTATCTGAATTACCCGCACATCACAAATCTCACCAGGTGAAAACTCAAAGCAGCAGTGCTCAGCTCCTCCCCGAGCAGCAGCCTGTGGTAGGGAAGTAGTGAAATAAGGAGCTGTGAATGCAGTGCAGAGAATGGGAGCTCCTCCCCCCCCTTCCCTCTCGTCCCTGAGTTTGAGTGACTCCCACATCTAAGGGCATGGTGGCAGAGCAGTGACTGCAGGGACTCGCAGATGCATCCATGCACTTTTTCCTGAGACATTATTTTACTGACTTAAACCTGAGACGCTGTCGGTTCCCCAAGGGTCCTGGGACTGGCGATACTCCCACCATTGATATCCCAGGCTTGTGCAAATCTCTCTGTTCCATGCTCTCCATTTCCTCCATTTTCCAAATCCTTTCTGACACCCACCCTGCTAAAGAGTCCTCAGCAAGAGTGATCACATTTTACTTCCAAATTGCAAATGGCCTTTTTTTGTTTGTCTGCCTTCAGATTTTAATTCAGGAGTGAGAGACACATTTGAGTTAGCTTGCCCTGAGCCAACGTCTCTGCCCTCCTGCAGGAGGCCAGCTGTCTGCAGTCCTCTGCTTTCCTTTGTGACCTGTAGCGCTTACCCTCTGTCAGCTTTAGAAAGCACAAATCTCTTTGTCCCAGGGCCTCATTTGCTTGTTGTTACCAGGCACAATGTGCTCATGTGCTGTCCCTGCTGGTGCCAAGGCTGCCTTTCTGATCTGTAGCCTCTATTGTCCGTCCAGTTGCATCAGCCTCGATTGTGTTCACTGCTTTGCTCGCATTCAGTTTGTGAACTTAATGGCATGACTGTAGCAACAACTTTACCATTACTGGAAATAGGCCTGCTTCTGTCCTAAACTGGGTGCTTTATACATTAGTTTAATGTCCAGATGTGTCCCACTCTGAAGGAAAAAACAAACAAACAAACCAAATCAAAACCAACATTGGAAGCACAGAGCATTTAGCAGTTGCACATCTATGCTGATGTTATAGGCTATATGGAGATATATGGAACATTGGGTGTCCTCTACATATGGACCTGGATACCTTCTTACACAGATGCTTGTGTTCAAACTGATGTTTGTAGTGAATTTGGTTCAGTGCTGCAGCAAATCTCTTGTAACGTGGTTGTGTTTTGTGTATCACTTGTCTTCACAGCCTCCCCGTGGAGGTAGGCAGCAGTTCCTTTCTGCACCAGGATTTCTCCATAAGGCCAGGCTAGGAGTGTGTCTGTGCTCCTGAGCTGATGCTCTGGTTTCTCATCTCTTGGCAGTTTGGGTCAGAGCGTTGAGTTCCGTCAGATCTGGTCCCTTGAAATCTCCAACAAGCCCAACCAGTCAGAGCCCGAGGAGCCAAAGATCCGCTTTGTTGCTGGTATTCACGGAAACGCTCCCGTTGGTACAGAGCTGCTCCTGACGCTGGCAGAATTTCTTTGCATGAACTACAAGAAGAACGCTGCAGTTACAAAGGTGAGGAGCCAATGCAAGGGACCTTCTTGGAGCCTGCATATCCTGAGAAGACAGTGCTCTCTGGGAGAGACTTAGTGGCTTGTGACTTGCAGCAATCCAACACACAGTGGGGAGGTCTTGTGAAATCCATGGGGCCAGTGGGAACCTCTGACTGCTGATATCAATATAAGCAGCAGTTCCTAGGATGAGACCCAGACAAATAAGATGTACAGAAAGCGACCCCTACTAATTGCACTTTACTGTCCTGTTTCCCCTCTTTTTGTTCAGCTCATTGACCGGACACGGATTGTGATTGTGCCTTCCCTGAATCCAGACGGACGTGAGATAGCGCAGGAGAGAGGCTGCACATCGAAGATAGGCCAGACAAATGCTCATGGCAGAGATCTGGACACAGACTTCACAAGTAAAGCAAACCAAAGCCAAGTGATCTGTAGTGACCCTGTAGAAACGCAGGCTGCAGTAGAAGTCCCCTGCTGGCTGCTCTAGGGTTGGGTGTAGTTGCTTGGTTACAGGGTCTACCTGTACTGCTGCTGGGTACCTTCCAAAACTTGGATCCCCCTTACAGATGGTAATTTGCAATCCTTTATTTGCAAGGAAAAGATGAAGCGGTGTTCTTTAGGAATAATCCAGAGGTCGGACAACACCTAGTGTATTTTTCCTGTTTCTTTGAACCCCCAATTTCTGAAAAAAATGCCCTCTGTTCATGCCCCCTAGAAATGATCTTCTTTTTCGTGTTTTTCTGGTTTCCATGTAGCTGTCTGCTGTACCCATAGCGCTGTCAGTGCTGTGCTCACCCTTCCTGGGGATGAAGCGTTCCCTCTGGCCAGGTTTGGCTGGGACCATCCCAAATACTTGCTTAAGAAAATGTCAGTGCAGTGACATGGAGGAGAGCAAACACACAGGAAGTACCTGCCTCACAAAAGTAAATAGCTTGGGGAAATAGTGATGTGTCATATTTGTTTAGCTTTGCAGATGAATTCTCCCCATGGGTAGGCAGTGTGGACGGGGTGCTTTACTTGATCTATCAGGTGCATCTGCTGAGCTCTAACACATACTTCTTAATACATGTAGCAGACTTAATTTCAGACATAAACAAAATGTACTTCTGCTGGCCTCTCAAATAGTGGAGGAAGCTGTTGTCGATTCCTTTTTTTTCTATTTGTTGTTCTGATTTACAGGCAATTACTCCCGATACTCGGGGACACGAGAGCCTGAGACCAAAGCCATCATAGAGAACTTGATACTGAAGCAGGATTTCAGCCTCTCTGTTGCACTGGATGGAGGATCCCTGCTTGTCACTTACCCGTACGATAAGCCAGCGCAGACAGGTAGGACTGACTTCTCCAGGGCCTTGCACACACAATTACCCTCAGGCTGTCTCTGTGGAAGTTCATGTGACCGCAGGGTGTAAGAGCTTCTTGTGCTGGTGGCTTTCTGCAGCCTCCTTTTGTGTTCAGTGCTTTGTATGTGGAGTTGACAGCCTGTTAAGTAAAACTGTAAAACCTCACAGGATTCACCGAGAGATCAGAACACGTACCACTTCCATTCCTACAACAGTATTTCAATCTTTTCTCGGCTAAAGCCAGCAAAAAGTCTGCTTCTGATACCATCCCACAGTGTCAGAGTGAAGGTGGAGTACCTGTGCAACAGTGTGTGTCACTGTTCCATACAGGATCATGGGGTTAGAATGGGAATCTGTCCCTTTCCCTCTGGTGAATAGGAGTTTCACTCTCAGAGTCTCACTTTTCTTTTTGTAGTGGAGAACAAAGAAACACTGAAGCATTTGGCATCTCTCTATGCCAACAACCATCCAGTGATGCATTTGGGCCAGCCAGGCTGCCCAAATAAATCAGGTATGTTTGGTTGAATCCTTTAACCCCCTCCCGTGAGCTTGTGCTGGACTCTGCTAGAGGCAGTCCCATCTGACAGCCGTGTTCTTGCTCTCACAGATGAGAATATTCCTGGTGGTGTGATCCAGGGCTCTGAATGGCACAGCCACTTTGGAAGTATGAAGGTACGTCCTCACAGCACAAGGCTTTCCATCTCTGTTCAACAAGCATTAAAAAGCCTGTTTGTTCCAATATCTGGGCAAAACTTCCCCACCTCTAGGTGCACTTTCCGAAGCTTTTTCAATACCACCTCTTTTGTTGTAACTGTGGGTTTGGTTTTTGCAGGATTTCAGCGTTACATTTGGTCATTGTCCAGAGATCACTGTTTATACCAGCTGCTGTTACTTCCCAAGCGCAGGGCAGCTCCCTGGCCTGTGGGCAGACCACAGGAAATCTCTCCTTAGCATGCTCGTGGAGGTGAGCCCTGGTCCGTGGGAGGAAATTCTGGCAAGGAGTGAAGGGAAGGGGAGAGGAAGAGAGCAGTATGGAGAGTCTTTGTGTTTATATTGGTGCTGTGTAATTAGAGGGTTGTAATTGAGGAGGGATGGATTGAACGGAGGCAGCGAGTGACCAGGAAATGTGTTGACGTGAGAGTTAAGAATCTGTACTGTGCTGCCTCATGGTGGGCTGAGCAGTCCTTGCTGTATTGTGTGCTTGTATTTATTAGGAGGATCAGAGATGGAGAATGGGGTGTAACTGAGGGGAGGATTAGATCCTGTTTTAGTTACAAATGTGCCATGTGTTTGGATCTGAGCATGAAGTGTTTGAAATGCTTTATTTCAGGTTCATAAAGGAGTCCATGGGTTCGTCCAGGACAAGAGTGGCAAGGCAATTTCTAAAGCTACCATTGTTTTTAGTGAAGGTCTGAAAGTCTATACTAAAGAAGGTGGCTATTTCCATGTGCTGTTGGCTCCAGGTTTGCATAACATCAATGTGGAAGCAGATGGGTACCAGCAGAAACACGTCAAGGTACGTGAATGTCCATATTGCAGATCTTCCCCTCTGCTCCCTGTCATATGAAGGCATCCCATATTTGGGTTCTGCCTCATTGACTGCGTTCAGCTGCTGATTTTGTGCCCTGGGGAGCTGTTTTCTGCCTTGATATAACATATGGAGAAGAATTTCCCAGCGTGGCAGGGTTGTTTTGGGCAGTAGCTTTTCTTTTCTATTGCACTTGTCTGGCATGTGCCTGGTCCTGCCCTGGTCAGCGAGTACCTCTCTTGCCTGGACTCCTATCAGAGGTGCAAGCTCTGAGACAGTCTGAGCTCTCATGTCTTTCTGCAGGTCTTTGTACGTCATGATGCACCCAGCTCTGTGCTCATTGTATTTGACACGGAAAACAGGATATTTGGTCTGCCCAGGGAGCTGGTTGTAACTGTTGCAGGTAAAGTGACACTGTTGATCAGAGCTTTCAGTTTTGCTTTCTGTACGGGTTCCTGCTGGCAGTGACCCTTCTCTGAGGGTCACAGGACTGGAAAAGTAGCCTGCAGACTTAAACCTACTCCTGTTTTGCCTTCTGGACACATGCTTGTCCTTGCAAACTGGCCCAACAACCCTTGGACTGGTGATGCTGGGCTGGGAGATGGGAATGAGGGAGGAAATAGAGTGTGTTGCAGGGGTCTGAAGAGTCCAGAATGGACTTCAAGATGCCTGGAATGGGGAGAGCATAGAGCTGGGACCTAAGAGGTCTTGCTTCTTCCCCAAGATTTCTTTTGAGTGGTGTGGCACCAAGTAAGCATTGAGATTTTATTTTTTGTCAAGGTGGCAGCTGCTGTGGAGGCAAGAGTTAATTCCCAGTGTCTGCAGAGGAGCTCAGCGATGCCATCTTATATTGCGAACACAGAAAATAAAGATTGTGCAGTCGCTGTGGGAGCAGCTCTCGTGCATAGCGTGTCTGCTGTGGCCTAGGGGGATGAGCAGGGTCACAGTGAAGTGAGGAAAGTGGTTGTGACTGTAGAAAGGAAGAGATGGACTCAGAAACCAAGGAGTGAGGGAACATGGCATTAACTTCAGTGTCTTCTCTCTGGTAGGTGCAAGTATGTCCGCTCTGGTCCTCACTGCCTGTATCATCTGGTGTGTCTGCTCAATTAAGTCCAACAGACACAAGGATGGCTTCCACCGCCTCCGGCAGCACCACGACGATTATGAGGATGAGATCCGCATGATGTCCACCGGCTCCAAGAAGTCCCTCCTGAGCCATGAATTCCAGGATGAAACAGACACTGAGGAAGAAACATTGTACTCCAGCAAACACTGACACCTCTGGGGCAGGAAAGGAGATACCCATGAACCAGACCCAATGGCAGAGGCAATCCCTGTGGTTCAGTTTTGAAACATTAGCTTGCAGGATGTGTCCTCCAGAGGTGTGGGTGGCAGCTCCCAACTTCCCTCTACTATTTGCTCTGTTCCTATGTACGTGCAAATCAGTGGGTGTTGGGGGTAAGGACATGGGTTTTCATTTTTGGGTCAAGATCTGGAGGTTCATGTGACATTGTTTGAAAGGCAACTTAACAGGGTGGCCAGCACAATTCCTAGCACTTCCCCAGCATCTCAACACAGCGAGCAGATGGTGGGGAAGTGCCTCAAAGCCTGCATAGGGTTGTGGTTACAACACTCCAAAGCAGTTCCTCTACCTGTTTTGATTTTGTGTTTTCCACTCTGTCCTTGAGGAAAGCCAGATCCTTCACTTGACTCCACGTTCTGCAGAGCAGCCCTCAGAAAAGATTGTACTTGGTTCTCAGCTGTTTCCTTGGAGCTTTCCCCACCATGAGATGCTGTGGCCTGCTGTGATCTGCAGTGGTTGTGGAACACCTCTAATGTGGTGCTAGTCCCAGGCAGTGACTTGGCATCCTGAAAACTGGGGAAGATGACATCCATTCTTGATGTCGGCAGGAGAAAGGAGCAAATGTCAGAGCTTCGGTGAACTTAACAACGTTGAGTTGCTTGCCAGCTCTGCAGCACTGCTGTTCCTGACTTCTGGGGAAGAGAGAAACTTTATCCCCATCACCCCCAGTTGCTTCTCATTTGTGTAGTAGACTTGGCCTTTGGGGTCTCATGTTAGTGTCACAACAGTGCAGTGTCTGGAAGAGTGACTGAGGGTTCTCAGCAAATGGAGGAACTGATTGTGGTGGACACTGTAGAAAGGAGTCTGACTCTACCTGACCAGTTCTGCTCAAGTCCACCACTATTCAGGAGGAAACAGTGAAATCTGCAGCAGGGAGAGGTCTTGGAGGTATCCACGGCCCAACTTCAGTCTTAAATTTTGAAGAAAAGCTGCACCATTTGCCATTGTCCACCTAATACCATTTAGGGATCAGAGCACTTTGGAAACACCCTCTCATCAAGCTCTGGTGCTTGCAGGCATCAGGTTTGCCTGCTGGTCTTGCTGCTCCAGCATCCCTGAAAAATGTAGCAAGAGCTCCACCTGCTTGTGTGTCTGCAGTTGTGTCTGCTGCTGCAGGAGCATGGGCACAAGTGTGAGGAAGGGCTGAACGGCTGTGCTGGAAGAGAAGGGGAAAGCAGCCAGATTCTGCTTAGTGGCACTTGGGAAGAAGCTGGAAAGAGGAACCTCAGCCTGCATCCACAAGAGACACTAGATCTGTGGGATATAGAAGGAAAGAATGGCTGAAATGTTTTGATTTCCAAAGCTCCTGTGCTTTCTGAGCAGAAGGCTGGTGTTAGAATAGGCACTTATTTTCTTGCTGCTCATTTTCTTTTTTAATTGTTGCCCTGCTGACCCAACCTCTGGGGTACAGGAGCCTGGCACAGCAATATCTTGGGTCTCTAGTTTGCCCTGAGCTGATCTCTTCTCCAGCAACCTGGGGAGGTCCTATAGTGAAACCTGCATGTGATGTTTGTGGAGGGATGTTTGCACCCCACTGTATGATGGGGTCTGTTCTGCAGAGCTCTGGCCTGCTCTCCTCTGAGGAAACAGCACAATGGGTTCCCCATTGCAGGCTGCTGGGCAATGTCACTGGGGAAAGAAGCTGTTCCTCACCTCTGTGGGAGGTAGATGCCCTTCCCAAACCACATGCCTGTGGTCATGCTGCCATGGTCATCATCTCAGATTCTGTATAGCTATCTGGAGGGACAAAGAACCCTTAGACACCAGTATATACCTTCTTCCCTATTCCACAGGGAATTATTTTTCAATAAATGTGCTAAGATCTGTCTGAGGAGGTGTGCTGAGAACATGGAGATGAGGCTGAGCGTTCCCCGTGCTCCTGTCCTGCATCACTGCAATGTGACAGTTGCTTTTGTTGCCTCCATTCTGCAGGAGCCGTGAACAGCCCTGATCCTTTTCCATGTGTAATGGGCTGCAGCGCACAATAGCGTTAGCCCTGGCTAATCTCCAAATGTTTCCTGCTTCTCAGGGCTTTAAGAGACGCAGCTGGGGTTTTACATTAAAGTTGAGTTTGCTCTTAGTGCTCTGTTTGGGCTTTCTTTGCTCTGGCAGCAGGTTTTGGGTGGAGCTGGCCTTGCTTTGTCCCACTAGCAATAAGTCTCTTTAGGGGTCAGCCTTTTCCCTCTGAGAGTGCATTTTGCAATTAGTGTGGATTAGGTGCATATTTTTAAGGTGAGTGGATTTGAGATGTTTTGCAAATGTGTGAGACTTTTCTACGCAGCAGGACCAGGTGGGGCATCTGGCTCTTGCTCTGTGCTTGGAGCCACGGCACGAAAGTGCTGGGTCCATTTGTCTGCCAGTTTTGCGAAGGCAGGAGCAGCCTCCTCTCACCATCAGTCTCTCCGTCCATCTGCAGGAGTTCCTGTGCAGCGACTGGCGAGGAGCTGGTCCCTTGTGGGCGCTTGTCCCTGGAGCATGTTGGTCCGTGCACTGTGCCTTCAAATGTACATTTTTAAAAGGGACTTGAAGCCTTCTCCTGGAAGCGGGCTGGGGCGGGGCGAGGCGAGTCCTGGCTCTGCCCTCAGCCGGGCCCTGTTTTTTACCTGTATACCGAGATCCAATAATCTGTATAAAACTATTTTGATGTCCACTTGAGTTGTCTCGTTCTTCCTACAACGCTGGGGCTCGGGGCTGCAAGGAGGACGCGGGGTGGTCAGAGGGGACCGGGCATCAGGGCGCGGGTGGGAGCCGGGGGCGGGGGTGGGAGCCGGGGCCGCC
>NW_010190023.1:0-6056 GCF_000695765.1 Mesitornis unicolor | reverse complement strand
TCAGTTCTGGGTCCCTCAGTTCAAGAAGGACTGGGGATTGCTTGAACGAGTCCAACACAGAACCACAAAGATGATTGAGGGAGTGGAGCATCTCCCTTATGAGGAGTGGCTGAGGGAGCTGGGTCTCTTTAGCTTGGAGAAGAGGAGACTGAGGGGTGACCTCATTCATGTTTACAAATTTGTAAAGGGCGAGTGTCAGGAGGAAGGATCCAGGCTCTTCTCTGTGATGTCCAATGACAGGACAAGGGGCAATGGGTGTAAGCTGGAGCACAGGAGGTTCAACCTGAACAAAAGGAAAAACTTCTTTACTGTGAGGGTGACAGCACTGGAGCAGGCTGTCCAGAGAGGTTGTGGAGTCTCCTTCTCTGGAGACATTCAAAACCTACGTGGACACGTTCCTGTGTGACCTGGTCTAGGTGATCCTGCTCTGGCAGGGAGGTTGGACTGGAAGACCTTTCGAGGTCCCTTCCAACTCCTAATGTTCTGTGATTCTGTGTAATACATGGCTACATTTCTGATTATTGCACAGGCTTGTAAAACTGCTATGATAAAGCCAGATGGCTTTATCACTGACGGTTCTGGTATAATTTCATTTTAACTGGACAGTATGTAGTTAACTTTCTATAAGCAGTTAACCTGAAATGCTGTCAGCTGTGGTTAATTTTTAAGAGCTGCATATATGGAAAGTATATTTATTGCATAAATCAGTCTGTCCACCGGTGACTCATAGTTTACACCTACCAGTATCCTGTAGTATATATCTGTATAAACTAAGTAAAAGTGGTGTGTAATATTACATAGACACCTTCAGTCTTCTAAATTGCTACCCATAATGACATGAAATCTTTTTGTTGGTCTTTGTTCTGCTTTGTGAGTGCTTTTAGTTGAATCTTAATGATAATATTCTATCTCTAGTCTCATCATTACCATGTACTCTGTGCAATAAGCTTCAAGAAAAAATTATCAACCCATAAACTAAAACTATTAAAAAATAATTAATTTGCTCTGCTTCTCAGTATTTTCTCAACAGTATTGGCCTTAATTCTACACAGCCCTTAAATCACACTAGAGCCCATGCTTAAATTTAAAATCTATACCAAATCAATGAGAGATTGTCACATTTCTTTAACCTCTGTTATGCAGTTCAGTCAAACTAGGAAGCAGTTTTGTAGCAGAGTCCTGAACTTTCTTTTTCCAAACAAATAATATTTTCTGAAAACACCATTTGATTTAAGTGCCCAGAATCCAGAATCCAGTTTCTGCTGGTGTTCAAGCTGGTTTTCTCCATTCAGTCTCTGGTTGTGCAAAGTTATATGCACAATCTGTAATGTTTAGATAATCCTGCCCACATTGGAGTAGAATCTACAGGCCCTGAACTACATGAGGGTTCCATGATGCAGGTGCTATATATACACAACTGCTGTTTCAAGAAATTAGTGGTCCAAAGCCAAGTGCTTTGCCCATGGGCTTAACCACTGCATTTATGCTGCATACAAAAATGCTAAGGAAAAAAACTGAATTATTATTTCTGTTTATAGTGACAGAACTTAAGCACAGAAAATTTCACTCTATTTCAATAAAGTGCTAAGTTAGGCACACATTTACTTTTAAGTAAATACTTTAATTCTTATTCAATAAACTTATACAAGTATGTTCTTGACATCAAAATGAATGAAGTTATTCACAAGCTTTAACGCTTTTCAGAATTCTCTTTTCCGTAGCAAACCCTTCTGTACACAAAAAAAGAAATATTCATGAGCTTAACGTATACTTACAACTGCACAGCTAACCTTAGGCCCAAATGGTTTGCATATGATCCATACTTGACCCATGATCTGAATTTAATTTCTGTGATTTCTAATCTAGCCTTTACAATAAAAACCTCTTTAACAATGAATTTACATATGAGTAAACTACATAAATGGGTGAAATTCATGTGTGAAAATTTTCTTATTTTGTATTGAAAAGTAATAGTGCAAGAAAATCAATCACATGAAAGGATCCTAGGGAGACTGAAATCACAGTCTAAAGTATGTCTCTAATTCAAGCTTTTCTAAGGCACAGAAATATATATTAATTAATGCAGAGGCTTCATATTAACTATTTTACCTTTGTTTATGAATCCAGCTATGAACTTCAGTATATGAAACAATTTTGGCTGCCACTGACTAGCTTGCATATTAGCGGTTTTATAAGTATAGCTCTTTTAGGTGTATTCATGTCTCCAGTATCTCTCCTGTGGGTGTTAAGATTTTTACATGTCCTCTTCATTCCATTCCATTCCTTAACGCTGGCATGGCATTATGTGCCCTCCAGTCCTCCAGTATTCATTGGCCTTAGTGTGCTATTAAATTTGTCTGATAGTTTTCCCATTTTTCTGCCTGCCTTCTGTAGAAATCTAAAACGTAATTCCTCTGAGCCTGGAGCTCTCACTGCTTTGTATAGCTCTAATTGCCTAATTACCTGTTCAGTGCTCAATGGGGAAGAATTTTAACATTTTCCTTCCTCTGTTTGGATGTTGGTTTCTGTCCCTTTTTTACACTTTTTTTTTTCCTATTTTCTTTTAGTCACATTAACTTTCTCAGTCTCCAACACCAGAATATCCCATTCCTTCCCATTCTGTTTGCTTTCCATAACTATGTAAGTAGAAGAACTTTTTATTCTATCTTGATTTATCCTGTTTATTTTATTAGCTGCTGTCCTTATGGATTTTATATGGTTTTTAATGCTTTTCTATACACCAATCATTATTTTCTTTTCCTGGGCCTTTAGGTGTTCGATAAAGAATATCTTTTTCTGCAGACGCTCTTTGATTTGTGTTATTTATGTCCACACTCTGCTTTATATCTGATGTATTTTTACTAAGTAGCATTTTTATGCATGCATCATTTGTCTTTACTAAGTGTATCTTGTACCTACCAGGTTAGCTTAAGGAGGTTTTATTTTTATTCTGTTTTTACTTTGATTACAAACACAGGAATATTACTTCCTTTCACAGATTCTTTTTTACCTTTGTGACTCCAAACATATCCTCTCTGTTACTTCATACCAAGAAAACCACTGTGTTGTTATTTATTTGCAGAGTTAAAAGTGAACATTATTTGGTATTATATGAGTTCACCTAACCATTCTTCCAATCTCATTACCACACTTAATGTACTCCAAGTTTTACTTAGGTAATAAAAATCTTCCTTTTCTTATTAGTAATTTGGCCTTTTTATACTTTTATTTGCTCAGTCAGTTTATAGTCTACTTGCCCTTTCTTTGTTGAGGAATTATAATAGGTTTCTGTAACTACAATAGTTTAGACTTTGAAACATCGACAATCTCAGTCCTTAAAGACTTAAGCTGATATAGGTTTCAACTGATCCTAATAACCAGTAGTGATAAGTAGATCTAATAAAGGCACATACAGTTAGCAAAATACTGTTTGCATTACATATTTATGCTAGATGACACATAGTGTTATAAATGCTATGGTAACCTTAGATGAACTTGCTTCACAATTCACTGAAACCTGACAATCTCCGCATTGCAATGCATCCCCATGTCAAGAAGATAGGTATTGGCCTAATCCCCATTAGTCATTGAAAAATGCTATGTTAATCACTTTAAAAGAGGTAAAAGAGAATTTATATTGAGCTTGGTACAAAGATCCATCTAATGAGAAAATGAAAAACTATCTAAAGAAGAAGAAGTCTTGTGTCAGAAATGCTGTGATATTTCAAAGGTCATTAAAGATATATGTAGATATTCAGTATCATTCTTTGGTATTACACAGCTGAAGTTTAGGATCACTATGAGAGTCTCTCATGTGAGCATTGTTATTAATTCCAATACCAATATTCAGTAATACTGCTGAAAAACTACTTTGTTTCATATTTCTACTGAATTTATTTTGTACTATCTCTGGGAGATGTAGTCCACTGAGTTTTTGTGTTAACTTTGCTGCAAAAAATGTTCTGCTATAAGATTCACTGATTGTTAGATTGCAAGGCTTTCTACAAAACCCTGTCTGCTGAAAATTCAAAAAACTGAATTTCAATAGCATTTTCTTTTTTGCATGTGAAGTGTCAAAAAATGTGAAACAAGTACAATAATAAAAAATAATTAATAAGAGCACACGTAACACTGTTTTATGAAAAATAAATTAAGAAAAATGTAGTGTTAGAAATATTGTCACCAGGCTCATTTTTTTCAAAATCCAGGAGATGAAGTAATGTACCTTAAACAGTGGTTACTTGTTTATTTTCTCTCTCCAGCATTACTTCATAGGCTAACTGGTTATGGCAGCTATCACTTGCTGTTTTCTAGATGGAGCATAAAACTCTCTCACTTTAGAGACAAGACTCCAGTATTTTGTCTCTGAAATTGTCTTGTTTCCATTTCACCCCTTTCAAAGTATACATACAGTCACTGATAATAATCGCAGCTCACACATCATTTATTTGTCTCTAATATATTTCTAGCAGTAATATTTCCCTCCATCACTCTGTTTCTTTCTGTTTTTTTTATATAATCTTACTATGCTGACAATCCTATTTTTAACACACTGTGAAAAATAATATTTCTCTTAAGCACATCAATGTTGTTCTATGCTTTGACATCTCACTGATTGAAAGCTAAAGATTTTATTTCCCTTTATATTTGGTCTCTGACTGACCAGTGTATTGTATTTTACTTTTGATAAAAAGGTTTTTAAATGTATTTTTAATTCTTATTTTCTTTTGAGCATATTTTCTAGTCTTTAAACATTAGGATTGTTGGTGCTATCACTTTGTAGATTTTATGTGCCCTTAGTTGCAGTGAACGAAAAACACCATTTCATTTTTGAAATGCTATTTGCAAAGTGTGCTTTTTGGTGTTGAGTTCTGAATGGTAGAACTAACCCTGCTTGCTGAAATGTTTCCTGATGTAGCAGACCATGCACCATGCAGTTGGTGGAATGAGGGAAACAGATAGCAATCTCAAGAGACACTAGACTGTGTCCATAAAGTATAATGCACTGATGTGAAGAAATCCCAGAGCTCTGAATGAGATGGTTTTGGAGCTGGAAACATTATGTCATGTACAAGGTAACTGAGGACCCAGGCTTGGCACTATTGGATATCATGTGGATATATTAGTACTGTTGGCACTAATCCAGTCATTTCTAACACAGCGCTGCTATGAAACAACTGTTCTTAATTTCCTACCCATCTAATCTGTGGGATTAATGCTGTGCACTTGAAGAACTGCTGTGCAGGCTGTGTTACATATAATTGAAAGGATAATCTGGATTTGTGCAAGCGGGTGTATGTTTTAAAAGAGTCTAAGTGACAGTTGTACGAAACACATTTTCCTCCATAAAAACTGCCAACCACAGCTGACATGCCCCTGTTTCACTGTAGCCCCTTCTTTCAGCTGCTGGACAAGCCAGGTTGGTGGGACTTGGCTTACCAGCCAAGGCTGAGGTTCCAAATTTCCTTCTAACTGTCAGTCATGGAGGTTTGACTATAGATGTTCAAACAAACATTTTTTTCTTTGCTGTAATGTAAGTACCATTACTAAGTACCTGAAGTTGGAGGATGCCTGGCAACACTGCTGTATAGAATGGGTCAATGAAGTAATGACGAACACATTACCTGAGTAATTCTCTACTTTTTATTTCCCAAAATTGGTCAAAAAAACAACCACAGTATCTCTGAGTGTAAATATTAGCTAAGATTACCAGATGATTTATGTAAATACATTTTAGTCTGTCACTTTGCAGACAACACATTATTCTTTGTTTTCATAAAGTGTGTAATCAATTAACTAGGCCAATGCTCTTGATTTACATTGTAATATTTTCAAAACAATGGGGTAATCTTAGTAAGAGCATTTCATGACAGTACACATTTTGATTACATTTGGTAATATTTTGCCTAAAATTTATTTTCAGTAAACATGGACAAGAGTTTGATACCAGAAGTAAAGTACTGTAATCATTCTTTTCACTATGCTGTTAATGAATCGCTGTATCTATATTTTCTGAAGTCAGTGAACTAAGTTGGGTGGAAGTGTTGATCTGCCTG
>NW_010190022.1:66139-114773 GCF_000695765.1 Mesitornis unicolor | reverse complement strand
GGTCGGATCTCGCCCCGCTCCCCGGAGTTGTCAGGGAGCGGTTGCGAACCACGCGCTGGCGGAAGGGTGGGCCCGTGCGCGCGGGGGGCCGTCTCGTGCCATTCCCTCGCGCTGTGCGCGGGCGGGTTTCCCTGCGCGAGCCTTTCGCGACCCGGGCGAGAGCCGCGCAGGAGCAGCGGTCCCGTTACAAATGAAATTAAATGAAAGCTCGGTTCGCGTTATTTTACAGGCGGCCTTGTTGCGTCTTACAGCTCCGAGGAAAGAGAGTGAATCTGGAGCTGCGGAGTTTTCTTTTGTGCCTGCGTGCTGTGTTGTAAAGGGAGCGCAGAAGTGGGCAGCAGGGACTGTAATGGGGAGCTTGGAGGTGGTGTCAGGGGGTGCTCAGTGAGGCTGTGTTTGCTGGCTTATAAAATTCGTGAAGACCTCTTCAAACGAGAGAGGCTTCTTCCCGGTTAAAGTAACTAGCTGTGTGATCTTTGCTTTGTTTAGACAGAATTTTCTCTCTTTCTTTAAGGTTGGTTGAAGTTCCTAAACCTCAAATACAAAAGATAATTAACACAGCTTTTTTTTTCTTTTTAATTACTTAATTTTAACTAATTTGTGGTTCTTATATTAGGCTTCATTCAGGTGCCTGATAGTATACGGTTCTGCCTCTTCAGTGTAAGACATCAGGATTTTGAAGCCCTTAGGTTGGAGAGCCTTCAGATCAAGAACATTTTGCATATTTGTGATGTTGTCGCAATTAGGTTGAAATACCTTGATGTCTTAAGAATGTCACGCTTTTGGGGTAATACAGTGTTTATAGCTTTGCTTGTACAAAGCTTTGGTCAAATAATGTCAGGCTTGAAAACAAGAGGACCCTTTTTTTCTTTTCTTATTTTTCCTTTTTGTTTTCTTTTCTTTTTTCCTTTTTTTTTCTTTTCTTCTTTTCCTTCCCCAGTGATGGAACCTAAAATCTGTCTAGTGGCAGGGAGGAGGGAGTCCTACTTTCCACACTTCTAAAAAGTGCCAGAATACATTGAGTACCATCTGCTAAAAAAGCCATTGGGATGTGCAGGTAAAAAGGTGTCTTACGCCCCCTCTTTCTGTCCTCATCCTCCTCCTCCAAGCAACCCGTTCTGCAGCAGACTCTGAGCTGTACGCACGCGAGGTTTCCAGGCTGGGTCAGTGCAGTCCAGCTTTGCTGTCTGCATGTGCCTTGCCCAGTATAGGCTGGTTGTGGCTTTGCAGCATGGGCTCCAGTTGCTTCAGGTCACCTTTCCGTTGCTCTTAAATGGGAGCCTTGCTCCTGTGCTTCAGAAATACAGGGCAAGACAAGATACTCGCACCCAGTCCTGACCTCCACAGTGGCTGAAAAAAGCTGTGTTACGCAGTGGAGTACGTTTATGTAGCCTGCTTTAGGGCGGTGGTTCCAATGCAAATTGTGACATTCCTCAGTGGAGATGGGTGACCTTAACTGTGATTTTTAGTGACATGGTGATACCCCTTTCCATAGGAGTTGGTTCTAGCCCATCACTGGTTCTCCTGAAGCTACAGCAGTAAAAACGTTACTGGAAGTGTTGTATTATTTGTAAGTGATACGAAGAAAGAAATAACAGTGTTGAGTAAAATAATGTTGACAGGTGACTGCTAGGCTGTGTGTGTATCTTTAGTATGACGATCAACCTCCTGTCTTCAGTTAAGCTGTGTTTTCCTATCTCTGTATATACTGGATGTGGAATCATTCAACAGCCAAATACTCTTACATTCGTATTGGACTGTATGTTATCTAGCTTTCTCAGTTAGTTAAAAAGGACTGAAAGCTCAGTTTGTACCTGAGTCACAAGGGTGTAACGGGGACTCTGCAGCTGACTGAGAGGGCATAACCCTGTGCTGCCAGAGAGGCCAGCTGGCTGGGAAGCGGGTTTGTGGGAAAGGAGCTGGGATCCCCCGCAGGCAAGTAAGTTGAACATGAGTCAGCAGTTCTTGCAGCAAAGAAAGCCAGCGGCGGCCAGGAGTGCAGCCAGCAGATGGGAGGAGATGATGCTTCCTCTCTTCTCAGCACTGCTGGGACACGTGCAGAGCACTGTGTCAAGTGCCGAGCTCCCCAGGGTAGAAGAGACATGGACATCCTGGAGTGAAGCGTTATGAGACAGTTTAGGGAGCTGGAGCACAGGAGGCTGTGAGAGCTAGGTTTGCTCTGGCAAAAAATAGGAGAAAAATCAGGGGTGATCATGGTGCTGTTTGTATCTACGTAATGGGAGGCTGTGGAGAGGACAGTCACCTCCTTCTCCGAGGTGCACAGGGAAAGGATGGAAGAGGCAGTGGACGCAAGCTGGACCACGGGGAAACCTGAATAGATAGAACATGACTGGGCAGGTTTCTGAGCAGCCTGATCTCGTTGGTCCTGCGTTGAGCAGCGCATTTTACTTAAGTTCTGGAGATCCCTTATAACCTAAATTATTCCATAACCGTAGTAAGAAAGTTACTGGTCACTTATTTCATGAGTAACCCCATTAGAAGAGAGAGAGAGAGAGAGACAAGTGAACATGATTTTGAAAATTAATTCCTGAACCAAGAGTGTACAGTTCAGCTAAATTATAAAAGGAGATGTATTACACTAATGTACCTGAATATAGGCTATTTATTTATGTCTCTGAAGATTGTAAGCAGAGTTGATTGCTGAAGTTTAGTGGCATATATGTACACTTGGTAAAAGGTTTATGGTGCTCAGGCAAAAATGTAATTTTATGGCTGTCGGTACATGTAACAGCAGTTGTCAGATGGCAGTACTTTTGAAGCTTTCCTTCTGCAGGCTTGGTTAGCAGTGTAGGGTGTTTTAAAGCATCAGCAGTCTCTTTCTGAAAGAGAGAGATACTGTTGTTTTGCCTCTCCAGAGGTGCTTTCCTCAGTAAGCTTGCCAATACTTATTTTTTATTTCGAATAGAAGTGCAGGAATTACTGTGTTTCCTGGTACCCGTTATTAGCTTTTTGTACGTGGATAATGGATTTTCTGAACTTGGTGCTAGCTTTTCTAATACATCTGTTTAAAGAGACTGCAGGTTTCATCAATAAAGGTGACCACGTTGATTTCACAGGACGTGGCTCTGCTTTTCAGTGAAGCCTCATGCAGGAGGCCCTGGATTTGCCTCTTGTCCGGCTCTGTCAGCAGTATCTGGAGTCCAAGCTAATAAGCTTTCTCCCTGCAAGAAAAGGAGTCCATCTTGGGAAACATAAAGATTCAAACTACTTCATTTATCAAGGAGAAGTGCAACAGATAATGTGGTGGAAAGCTTGCTTGTTTGCTTGCTTACTTGCTTTTTTTAACAGTAGGACTGTGGTCTAATGCAGAAACAAGGCAGAGACTAAAAGGTGCAATTTCATCCTACATTGAAGTTAAATATTGTTGAAACAATTGGTCTAGGGCTCTTTTATTTAATTTTTTTACCAAAGTCTTTGTAACCAACTCCATTGAGATGCACACAGGTTTTGTCTGGGTTTAACGTGATCTCCTTCGTGGTGGTGGCGTTTTCCTGATTTTTATAGAAGAAATATTAAAATGAAAAAAAAAAAAGTTTTCCGACTGTCAGAAAATCCATTTCAGTAAAATGAGTTGGAGTTTGATTTGTACCTTTTTGGTGTGCTGGACAAATTTTAGATATTACAAATATTTTGGATAAAACCACACCAGCTACTGAACCATCTTATAACCTGCTTATTTCAGTGTGTGACGCAGATGGAAATAATTCTGAGAATTCCTATGTCAGCATTGGGTTGAACTCCCATTATATTCATTTCTGTATACACAAAATGATACATGCACTGAGATTCCCAAGAGTTAAGCAGATGATGCAATACTATGCTGTATGGTATTAATGTTTTTCTTTTCTTACAGGGTAAAATTCTCTATAAAGTACGGTGGAAAGGCTACACCTCAGATGATGACACCTGGGAGCCAGAAGCTCATTTAGAAGACTGCAAAGAAGTGCTGCTTGAATTCAGAAAAAAAATCGTGGACAATAAGCCTAAACCTGTTAAAAAAGACATACAGGTGTGTTTCACCTCCCAGTGTTGTACTGGAGACACGGTCACTACCCAGGCTCTGCTCATGGGGGAGGAGAAGGGAAGACGTTTGAGATGTGGAATTAAGAAGACTGAAATAATCTCTTCAGTCTGAGAGTGTTGTTTCAGGTGAAACTGAGTATTGTTACTGCTCTGGGTAGGGATTTTTTTGCTAATTGACAAAGTCCACCTAAACTCTATTTCTGTTTTCAGTGAGGCTACATAAGCGATGTGTGGCCATTTTAGTTTGGTTTTGACAACGTATACAACCCCCTTTCTTTTTTTTTTTGTCTTGTCACTGAAGTGCCCTCCTGCTTTGTGTAGCAGACTGATGAATTTTTCTACATTAACCATTAAATTAGGCAAGATAGGAATACGAAAATACTACTTTGAAGAATGCAGCATATGGCTTTTTCTTTTTTTAACTGCTCAGTCAGTTCCAAAATCAAGTGTAAGAGTCTGTTTTGAAAACTAGTTCCCTACTTCTGGGAAACCTATAGGTAAACTTTACAAAATCAGGTTAATTTTTTAACGTGATGTAGTTCAGATTTGGGTTGGTTCTGGAACCTGTTCGTTGGATGGTTTCCTTGACTTGTTGATGTATTGATTTTCATCCATGCAGTTAGTAATGTAGTTTAGGGAAGTGATCTAGGATTGCATTTACAAATGTTACTGTATGGCAATGAGGCATGATGTTTGCAGTGTTTAGAGAGATTTGCTTTCCCCAAGCACCAGCGCTACTATTTTTGTATAGCTTACACCCAAGTGATACGGTTTAATGAGGAAATAAATATTTTCTGGTTTTTTGTCCCCTACCTTTTAGAAACTGTCTCTAAATGATGACGTATTTGAAGCAGAATCTGACGGTGACTGGCAAAGTGAAACAAAAGAGGATGATTCACCAAAGAAGAAAAAGAAGAAGTCAAAAGATGGAGAGGATAAAAGTCCAGATGATCTGAAGAAAAAAAAGTCCAAGTCAGCAAACCACAAAGAAAAACCCAGAACAGAATGTGAAAATTCTTTGGATACTTTGGTTTCAGATTCAAAACCAAAAAAAAGGACTTTAGAAACCAGGGAGGATTCAAAGGACCTAAAGAAGCAAAGGAAAGAAGACACTAAAGAAATAAAGAAAAAGAAGGGAGACGCTAAAGACTTGAAAACAAAATCTAAGGAAGATTCTAAAGAAAACAAAAAATTGCGGAAGGAGAAGCACGGAGATGTTCAGCTTGACTCGGAACCTTGTAATGTAGATGATGTATTTTCTCAAGGAACTGATAATGAAACTTCAAACTTAAATTCTGAAAATAAAGAGGAGAAGCAAAAAGGGGGGAGTGGAGAAGAGAGATTGGAACAAGAAGTTGCTGAAAAAGATTCCAGTGCTGATAGGCATCTTGATGGATCAGCAAGTAATGACGATGATGGTACTGATGTTAAGGTTAAAAGAAAGAAGAAAAAAGTTCAGAAAGCTGAAGATTATAAAGAGGAAGATAGAAAAGTAGAAAGTCAGGATACCTATTTAGAGAAGAAAAGCATGCAGAAAAGGCAAAAAGGTCCAGAAAAAGTAAAAATGGTACCGGGAGAGTTGGAGAAAGGGTCACCTGCTCCTTCACCAGCACAGAGGGGTTTGAAATTGAGCGTGGATGAAAGAGGGCGCAAGTCTGCTGATTCAGCCGGGGAGGTGAGCAGTGTTACGGCATTGGGGTGGGGGCTGGGGATCAAATCACACGTTTTGGATACAGGTATCACAAAAGGCTGCTGTTCATGATGGCAAAGAGAAAATACAAACTGGAAAATTAGTGAGCTGGATGAAGCTAAAGAAAGGCCCAGTGCATAGTGTACGGGAGAGACTGAAAAATGTCTGGATTCTGAAAACACTAAAGGAAGCACTTAAGGAGAGAAGGGTGTCTTTAAATGTGGAAGTGTGAGTTTCTCCTGTTTGTGATGTGTACTTAGAATGAAATCTACTATTCCTTCAAAGCATGCTGCCACTTTTAGCTTCGTTTTCCCACTTACTAATTGCCTCAGTTTGACTTTTTTCTACTTGTGTAGCAAGTATTGGTGTTGGGGGGTGGGCTGGCCACTAAATCCTGGACAGACGCTCTCTATTAACCCCTCTCCCCAGAAGGGAAGAGAAAGAGTAAGGGAGAGAGACTTTGCGGGTTGGAAAATGAAACTAACAGATTTAATGAAACAATAATACTGATACTGCAGGCTAATAATGACATATATACAGATATGTACAAGTATATATAAAACCAATATTAAATCCTCCCCCAGTGACAATTATGTCACCAGAGGCTCTGTGGAGCAGGGCACTGGAAAAGTCCCAGACCAGACCCAGCAGCAGGTGGGAGCAGGATGCAGGAACACACAGATCAGGATGGGAGGCAGATGAACCAGCAGGGTTCTACTCGGCCTTCGGCCATTGCAGGAGCTGAGCTGGAGGGAAGAATTGAGGAGGGTTGAGATAGAAGGAAGGGGCCAAGACAGAAGGGTTGACACCCTTGTGATCCCTCTGCTTTGCACTGAGTATGACGTATGTAGAACTGAATACCTCCTTGGTCAGTTTTGGGTTTGCTCCTCCCCGTAGGTGCAGATATGGCACCCGTGGTGAGACAGTGGCCTTGTCTTTACCTCTTGTAGAAGTGCACGCTGTCTGGAAAAACATGCCATTAGTTTCAGCAAGTTCAGCCTCTTAGAAGAGACTGAGCTGAAAAAGTAAAATCACTAAATAGAAAATTAGTTCTGTTTAGCTCAAACCAGGACAGCAAGACATTCACTCTTGAGCAAGTGTCCATCCAACACTGCACCATGAAATGTGCTTTTGAGCTAAAACAGACCCTTGGTCTCACTGGAAACCCAACCACTCTGTTGTACCTCATGTTCTTTAGCACCTCCCTGAGAACTGGAATGCTGAATCCCTTCTAAATCCAGGTCTCCCAGATAACTGTGCAGCTGGTTTGTCCTGTCAGAATTCCTGGGGTGCTTACAGAAAACGCTCAGTTTCATGACATGGTTTCATATTAATTACAAATGCTGTACCTGCTCTAAGAAATGAGCTAAAGCCAATACTAGATTTCTTTTGTCTTATTTAATGTAGTGATGTTTTAAGAAAAGCAGAATGGAAAGAAAAAAATAATGAAAAAAACCCAGCATTTCTGGAATGTTTCCGAGAGTGTAATTTCTTTCAGCTACTTCAAACTGTTCTAATACAATTTGCAGTGCATAAAACTTTGGCTGCTCTGAGAAACCCCTTTCTGGTTTGTAACACGATTGCAGCCAAAATACCTTGATAGTTTCTGGATTACATCCCACTTCTTCTGAGGCCGTAATCCTGTGGTTGCAGTTTGTTTTCTGTAGGTTCAGCCGTGGTCCTCTGCTGAAGATTGTTGTGTGTACGGAGTCGGCCACCTTAAACACAAGGAAGTTGATTTTGGGGTAGAGAATTATGTGGCGTAATTTTGGAGTAGAGCTATGCAGAGCAGTTTTTTTGCAGGAGCTTAGCAGTGAGAGCTCTTGTAGACAAGGTTAAGTAATTGCTGTAAGGCGCAGCCCAGTTTCAGAAAGTTAATTACTGAAATGGTATGGCCTGTTATTACTGAACTATTTTCTCATAGTTGGAGGCTACAGCATTCATAAGTCAGAGAGATCAGTGATGATAATCAGATAAATCTCTAGAATTCTGCTTTATTTGCCAGTAGTATAAGAATGCTGTCACCCCAGCCATGAAGAAATCAAGGGCACATGAGTGTGGGTTTGCTCACGGCTCCTCAGCCACACACGGTCAGCTGTGTGCATGACTGTGGTCATGCTCCGTGGAAGATCATGCTCCGAGGCACCAGGGAAGCAAGGAGGACATTCTGCTCTAGGCTTTAGTTTAGTCTAGGAGGCTTAAACAATGGTTTTTTGTAACTGGTTAGTTGCGGTGAGCTGAAAACAAGGAACTGACTCAGCAGACGAATGCCAGGTGAAGTTTTTATTTTCTACCTCAGCTTTTATAGCTACTGAGAAGGACCCGACTGTGCAGCCAGTCGGGATGTTCACATACTACAGCACTTTCCCATCCATCAGTTCCCATACTTTATGGACAGGTGTTCTAAGACCAAGCTATCCTGCCACACACCACACTTACCCTTCAACCAGCGTTCTGGTTGAGATAACCCAGGCACACAGTGCTTTGTGTAGTTTTGAACGCCTACTTCCAGACTGGTCCAAGGTCCTATTGTACTTAATAATAACTTAGTTTAGTCTTTTAAAGATTGCCTTTGTCTAAATCCCAGCTGCTCTTTATTCTCTTAATAATGCTCTCATGGGAATCCCAGCTTCTGCAGCACTTTGGCTTGCAGCCTGGTGCTGTTTCTCCACAGTTGGTTATTCCCCAGAGCAGCTGTGGACTTCCACGGGTGGGTTTGGTGGAGAGTTCTGGAGCTTTTTTGGCTTCGCTAAATTGTTGGCCCAAGAGGATTATTCTTTTCAAATTAAATCAGATTATTCTTTCGAAATAAAATCCTTGCCTGTGTTTCAGCTGCCTGTCTTGCCTTATGTAGCTCTGATTGCAGAACACTGACATGTCAGTTTATAATGCAGTATTCTCTGGTGTCAGTTTGCATGTCAAACCATTCTTTCCATTCGATTTACGTCCCAAAAGAAATGTGCAGTCTACGTTGTGCATCTGATCAGTATTGGAAATCTGGAGCAGAATTCTGGAGTACTGATTTTAACAGCCCGGCTGTGCAGCAAATATCTGCTGGTCACTTCAGTAACTTACAGGTCTCCTCCCAAATGCTGGGCATCTGCTGTGATTGGCGGCAGTCCGTGCTACCAGTTACCTGTGTCGGTGATCAAAAGCTGACCTTGGGGGCAGGAGGGAGAGTCAAGAAAGATGGTTAAATATCTCAGCTCTGCTAACACATTATGACACACCAAACTAATCTACTTTAATTGAAGGTTTTTCTTTGTCAGAGAAGTGGTAGCATTTATTGATAAATTGAGCCTGCAGTTCTTGTGGGGACTCCTCTTGGGGCAGTTTCTCAGAAAGCCAGTGCTATTCCATGTACCAGGTTGGTGTCAGGGGCCAATACAGAGCTGTGTGAAGGGGCCTTGTCCCACCTGCCCTGCAGTTTGGAGCATGCATGGAGAGAGAGAGAGAGGATCCTAGGAGGAGAAAGGCAATCTTTGGTGGGGCCAGTGCAGTTCTGCTTTGGCAAAGCTGATTATGTATCTATATGTACCATGGGTTTCTTCTGTGGTATTGGGTATTGCTGAGCGCAGTCTTCCATGTGGATGTGGTGGGTTCGGGTGGGTTTTTCTGAGTGCTTTTCACAAATTGCTGTTGTACCGTTCTGCATGCGTCATTGGAAAACCTGGAACCTTCTGTATACAGATACCATTTTTTCACTCAAGGTTGAAGTCAGTGCTATCATAACTGCTTTGAATATGGTGTCACAAAGGTGTTAAATACTTTGAAATAATTACGTTATCTTCAGGTGCAGTATTTGGAACAAATGAAAAGTTCCTAATTTTGAATTTCCTTCAAAATGCTGGTTTTGGCATATCTGCACCTCATGCCATTAAGCACCTGGCATGGCTGGGATGCAGTTGTTACATTTTGGCAGTAACACCTCTTTTCTTACAGAAGAAGCCTTCACGGCCTTACCTGACTCACCTGTTTAATTCTTCTCTTAGGAATCTCCACAAGTCTGTTATATACAGGTTTCAGTAGTATTCATTTTAAATATGTTTTATCACTGGAGCGGTGAAAGAAGTTTATTTTCCACTTTTTTCTCTACCATTTTAGTTTGATCTTTGTTCTCAATATCAAGAGAAAGAAGTAAAGAAAAATGAAACAAAAGAAAAATCTCAAAAAAAAGAGTCCGAAAAGGAAGAGAAAAGCAGAAAAGAACAAAAGGACCTAAAAAGTAAGTGCTAACTGTTTAAAAGAGAGAAGGGCGAGGTCATTCAGGACATTCTCCTCTTATTTCTGCGAGAGTGGATATTGTGTAGTCTTGTTACACACACCAGAAACAAGAATTTCTGCTTTTATTTCAGGATGCAGAAGTCTGCTGCTTTATGGCTTTGTTAATAGGTGCTTTGTGATGTATGAAGCATGGAAATGTATAGAAATACCTTAACGTTTTTGTAGACGAGTCAAGATTTCGCCCTTTTTCATTTAATGTTGTCAACTCTGCTTCTGTGGCGTGTCACAGTAATCTTTTTTAGAGAAGTTCATCCAACTGCTGGCTGTTTGCGGGCATGTTCTGGTGACACTGAGTACACACTTCCTGTGTGAGGTTCCCATCGGACAGGTGTCTTGCCTCTTGCTTTAGCCACAGTGACAGGTTACATCACACGGGCCTTAAAATGTCAGCAGAACGCAATGATTTGATACACAGGGAAAGATATCGAGCTTGTATTTCTATTCTTAGCAGTATTATGGGGTGCTGATGTTACCACTCTTGGTCTCAGTAAAATTCTGGGTGATTTTATTTGGGATAAATTCCCTCACTACTCTGATGAGAATGAACTGAGGAAAACTTTGTAACTCCACCTTTGGTAACCGTGAATGGATACAGCAGGAGCTACGATGCCTCAAATCGCTGTCACTAGAGAAACGTCTTTCACTGGAAGTGCCATAGATGCTTACAAGTAGTAATGAACAGAATTATTAATTGTTGCTGCTTATACAGCACGTGTCCTTTGCCTGTTCTTGAGATACGGGACCGTGTTTCCAAAGCAGTAATTGACACGCAGTTCTTAACTACGTTTCTTAAAAAGACGACAGAACCCTGTCGAAAGTGGTCAGAACTTAAGGCTTGCCAAGGTAGCTGGAGGTGAACTAGATTTCTGCGATTTTTGGCTTATGTTTTTAAGCTTGCTCCTGTGCTCCAGCAATGATTAACTTACAGAAACAGAACAGACCTTTTCTGAATGGACTCTGGTCACTCACTTAAACTTTGTTGTGCAATAGTCTCTAGGGGCTCAAGTAGTCACTCTTGGTAACTGTCTTAATGTTCTAGGCCTTAAGGACATCAAAAGTGCATTTGACTTGTTTAATGTAGCTTCAGAAGAAAAAACTGAATATTCTGAGAATAACTGCAAAAGAGAAGAACCTTCACTAGAATATAAATTCATAGAAGACTTAAAATCTAAAGACAGCAAGGTGTACAAGGACAAAACGAGCATAAGAGATGAAACAGACACATGGACTTACATTGCTGCAGAAGGTGATCGAGAAGTAGTGGATGTGTGTCAAATGGAGAACTCTGGTGAGCAGTAGAAACAAACGCAGGGGGAAGTTGAGCACTGGCAATTGGTGTTTCCTGCTTGCATCTTTTAGCTCAAATTCTTGCCTCTCCAGGAGGCTGACACGATGGTGTGGTGGTTTTTTTTGAAACTCACTGGTAACTTTTCAGTGTGTTTCTGCTATTGCAGTAATGGAGCGTTCACCATCTCTTACCGCTTCCGCCTAATTTATTACAGCAAATAATCAGGTTGCTTCAAGTAAAAGCACTTTCTGTCTGTCTGTAATGTGGCCTCCATTGTTTGGAACCATTCCACGCTGACTTCCAGAGTCTGTGAATGAACAGTGGTAGTAGTGGTATGTTAAGCTGCTGATCATTGAAGTAATGGCGAGCAATGAGTGATTTGGAAATTTTTAAGTTATTTATTACTTATTTTACTTTTTTTTCTTCCATAAAATCAAATACATGATAGATGGCAAGCAACAAGTCTTGAGTTTGGGCATGGACATGCAGTTAGAGTGGCTGACACTGGAAGACTTTCAGAAGCATCTTGATGGAGAAGATGAGAATCACATGTCAGCAGAACCCATATCAAGTGGTGAGTAGTTGCTGGGAGGAAGGGACATGTCTTAGCTGGGGCTTCGAAGTGAAACATCCTACAGCTGCATTGAATTTATTTCCTAGCTCTCCTGAGGGATGCTGTCAAAAGTGGAGATTATATGACAGTCAAGATGGCACTTTCTTCAAACGAGCAGTATAATCTGGATCAAGAGGTAATTTTTCTGCAATAGAGGCATGGGGGGCTGAGAGGGAAAAGTACAAATGGGGATTGTTTGAAAAGTTTTCCCTTCTTGCTAGTAGCAGAATTCTGTCTCACACTGGGGAAAAAGGCATAAGGTGAGAAAAGGGAGTGCAAAATTTGAGACTTTGATATTTGTTCTCCACTTCTTCCAAACAGAAAATGAAGTACAGTTCAATAGAAGCATCTTAGTAGCTGGATTTGCAGCAGATTTACCCACTGGATTTAACCGAGTATGAAATTTAAAATTTTACATGGTAAAAGCGATGACCATCAGGTCAAGTGGCTAAACTGTGTAAAACACATGTACATGCAGAACAAAACAAACAAAAGTGAATGTTCTGTTTGGCAGGCTGGGACCACCTAACTCCCTGAATAATGAGTTATCTGCCAGCGTCAATGTTACGAGTTTTGCAGGTTATGGAGCTCAGAGTGTGAGGCCTGAGGGCAAGAGAAGTGGGAGGTGATAGTCTGTCGGTATCTGGCAGCCACATGTGTGTGAATGCTTCTGCCAGGGAGGGGAATCTTCATGAAACCTGTTGATGCACTTGCAGTTTTTCTCTTGCAGCTTTGATTTATCTTAAAGTAATTGACTTTTTTTTTTTCATGGCAATGATTCTTGTTGCAGGACTCAAGTGGAATGACCCTAGTAATGCTTGCTGCTGCTGGAGGGCACGATGACATTCTCCGGATCTTAATCAGGAAAGGAGCTAAAGTTAATTGTAGACAGAAAAATGGAACGACTGCATTGATACACGCAGCTGAAAAGGTTGGCTTGATTATTGCTGTGTTTGTGGTTCTTGGCTGTTTTACTTGCGTCTAAAAGTGGTACACAACTTATTTTCCCTTGGCTGATGCCTAAGAAGTAGTTAGCAGGATATAGCAGGGTGAGCTTAGCTGCATAACTTCAGCAGCTGTGGTTACTGCAGTGTAAATAAATTCTGATCACAAACCCTGCCCCAAGTAGAGATCATCACAGGGCTGCCGAAAGTGAGACAAGGGGTAGCTCTGAATTTCCGATGTGGGGGCTGAAGTTCTCGTGTTAGAATTGCTTGTTATGATCTCTGGCTACACAGGATCCAGACTTAGGAGACTTTGAGAGCAAATCTGTGATGAAGCAGCGCTCACTGTTTGAGAGGTGGGAGGTGCAGCCGGTGGCAAGCTCTTCTCACGCTGCGACCAGCTAGACTAGTGAGTTAGACCATGGCTCAGGGGTGCTCTCTTTGGTTTTCCCGTGTGCAGGAGATGCGAGGCCAAATGGGAGCTTGATTCCAGTTTGGTGATTCATGCAAACTGGTTTCTTCCTGTGGTGAGCTGTCTGCTTGCCTGAACCTGGATTGCTCTTTATTAGCCATGGGAGAAAAGGGTGTTAATTGTGTCGCGCCTCGTGATTTGGATTTTGCTGATGTATTTTAAATAAATGTCACTTCATGTTCTGAAACAAACCCACAACATTTTCTGCTTACTTGTTTTGTGGTTTTGTTGTTGGATTTTCAGAATTTTCTAACAACAGTAGCTATTCTTCTGGAGGCTGGGGCATATGTGAACATGCAGCAGAGCAGTGGAGAAACCGCTTTAATGAAGGTAAAGCCAATGTTTGTCCTGGCACGGTTTGATAGTAAATACTTTTGGGAACTAATAAAACATAAAATCATATTTGTAGAGTTGATTTAGCGAACATGGATTATATTTAAAATGCAAATACTACTCTTAGTTATTCTAAGCACTGTTATAATCCATTTTTTAATCCACTGTTGCATCTAAACAACAAATGCAGATGCCATCAGCATACAAAGCTAAATCTGGCTGCTCATCCTCTTCCATTGTTTGGCTCAAAGAAATGCAGATGTGATCTTGGAATAATCTGCTTGTCAGTAGGAAGAGAGAAACTCCAGAAAGGAGAATCATTCACTTGGGCGTTGCTGTGATTATTTTTGTCACTTCATCGTAGGCCAAAAATGAAATAACCGATTTGCAGTCTCCCCCTTCCCCACTGCCTGTTCTGCATCTTTATTCCCCACCCCGATCACAGAGGAAATTTAAAATTTATTTTCTGTTTGTTTTGTTGTAATGGGAAAATTCTGAGCCCCTTTAAACAGTCTGTGCTCCTCTTACTTGATATAAACAAAAATACATTAATTTCACCAGAGTTCCCCTTCTTGATAAACTTGGTTTATTTGTATGTAGGTTGTTCAAGGCAGTTTGCAGAAGAGGTTACCAAAGCTGTTCTGTCCAGGACAGTGTGGTTTTGTTTCTCTTCTCCTCTGTAAGGAGGGAGTTCCCAAGTCTGGGGAGTTCACGTTTTCTCTAAAGAAAATGATCACTGTTGTGGTTTCCTCAGCCTCTTCAGTCCAAAATCTCTTCATAATTTGGCTGCATCCCTGCACCTCAGTTTTGACCTTCATTGTTTTTAAAGGTTTTATTAGTACTTGATGCACAGCTGTACATACTTTCTCGTTGGAAGCCTGCAGTGACTTACTCCAGATACTTGTGATACTTGGCTGTGCAGATACAAAGAATCTTGGGTCTTCATTTCCAGTAATTTACTGGAACAAGTTCAGCCATGTGTGGATAAACATATAAATGTGTTGATCAAGTCACTCTTATTTAACCTTAGGAGTTGGATCATACTTCCTAAAAGAGAGAGGGGGGGGGAAAGAAATGTCATGGCACTAAATTCTTTTCTCTGAGGTGGTGTTTAATTTTTGTGGGTTTTTTGGTGGTGGGGGGCAGGTGGGTTTGTTATGGAAAACTATGGGCAGAAAGCACAGATGAAAGTTCAGAGCTGATGTAATTTCAGGAAGGCCTCATAAAGTTAGAAATGTCTCTCTCTTGTGCCTTTCTGTAATGTCTGAGTGAAGTGTTTGACAACAAGTGGCCAAGAGCATGCATTTGCATTCTTTAAAGTTTTATTGAGACTTTCCTGTGCCAAGTCTTCAGCTGACATGCCCTAAATTCTTGCTGTAAGTACCACTGGGCAGCCTTGGCCACTGAGGCAGTTGATAACAGTGCCCATCTAACACAGCTAAATACCAGTTTGAGGCAAAGTCTGTCAGTTTACTGCACACCTGAAGTACCATTTGAACTGAGAGTCCTTTGGTCATTCTGAATGCTATTTAACCATTTATTCAGGTAAACAATTGCAAGAATTACAGTTACAAAACTCCAGCAGATTAGATGTTCTCACATAGCTTTTCGGGTTTGTTTTATCTATTTACTTGTTTCTAATTAAGCCCACTTGGTAATCCCGAGTGGTGCTGTGCCTGTGGGATCAGGTGTGTAGTGTTGCCTGGGTGAAGGTAAAATATTTGTGGAGTCTGATCCTGAGTTTAGAGCAAATGCCCAAACTTGTTTTCTGAATTGTGACTGATTTTGGACTTTAATCCATTTCAGCACTTGTGCTTACTGCAGTGTTAGGCTGTGTTCTAACGGGATTTGTCATTGCTGTCCATCCTTCCATGTTCTCGCTCTCTGCACAGGCTTGTAAAAGAGGGAATTCTGACATAGTGCGGCTCATGATCGAGAGTGGAGCAGACTGCAACATCTTGTCAAAGCACCAGAACAGCGCCCTGCACTTTGCTAAGCAGTGCAATAACGTACTGGTGTATGAGCAGCTCAGGAGTCACTTGGAAACGTGAGTAAACCGTGCTTTCAAGTTTGTTCTGGTGTAGTTTGCAATATGAGACATGTCATCATTTTGGTTTAAGTCAAGGGGAAGAGGGGGAGATTTCAGGGAGGAAAACAGATCCAATTTGGTCAAAGAGTTAACTAATAAATCACGTGAAATGAAAACGGGGTATGAGCCAGCAGAATTAGCAGACGCTTGCTTAAAAGACTGAGTAAAAAGATGGAAAGGAGGAAAAGGGGATTATTAGAAGTGAAAGATTTCTTAAACTAGAAATACAGCAGTTGGCAAAGCTAAAAGGTATATAAGCACTGGACAGTTGAATGTAAACTCTGGTTAGGGCTTGCCACATAAAATACGTTACTAAAAAGCATAAAACAGAAACCAACAAAGGAACAGTGAACAAAAACACCGTGAAAAGTTAGTGCAGATAGTTTGACATTTAAGGGTCCAACAACACCCAGCTGTGAGCTGAGAGTGCCAGGGGTGAAGCTTTCACGCCAGTAAATGATGGAAATAGGAATGTTCATTGTGCAGCAGAACGACTGAAGAGCAGCGCGGTGTGCGTGGAATGGGAATCGTTCACGTCACGTGGTCATGGAAATGCACTCTGGGCTGATGTGTATGGATGCTGAATGGAGACAGACAGACATAAAGAGAAAGAGAAGGCTCTTTAAATATAAATTTGTAGGAATTCTGATAGTTAAGGTATCGGGGCAGAAAATCGTAACCAGCAGTCTCAAACTTGGAGAAGACTCGGCAATACTTCTGCACAAAGAACTGAATTACAGATCTCATTGCGGCAGGATGCTGTGGTCACAAATGCATGGGACTTTATAAGGGATTCAGATCTGAGGAGAGGTGCGATTCGGCTGCAGTCCCTGGCTTTGGATGCCCCTAAATCAGATTGCTGGAAACGGGGACAGTGTACCAAAAAGACAACTGCTTAATTTCCCATATTTAAATGACTTTGTCAGGCATCTGGAATGCAGGCTGGTGGGCTTCTGGGCTTGCTTTGGTGTGGCAGTTCCTGTGGTTCCTTGCCCATCAGACACATTTTAGATCCTGCAGATGGCAACCCTGGCCAGCATGGATGGGAAAGGTGCCCTGAAGACAGCTCCAAAAGCTGTGGAGGGCGTCAGGACCTTTGCCTTGCAGAAGAGTTTAAAACCCATTTCTGTCCAGACAGCTTTCTAAAGAGGGTTACCTGGGAACCTGCTTGTGAAAGTGCCAAATAGTGGTGGTTGATGTGGTCTTTTGAAGGCTGGGCTGCTTGCTTAAATTAACAACCCCTCCCAACCTAGAAACCAAATAAAAAAACCCCAGTTTGGCTATTTAATGGTAGTGTCACTGCATCTTTAGTGGAGTTAGTTGGGAACTGCGTTTTTCCAATAGTACTGCCAGTGAAATTACACAGTGACTATTTTTTACATTGTACTTGCAGTCAGGTTGACAAATCAGCCACGCTGGGGAAGTGGTTACCTCAGTCTGTTTACCCACTGGGTGCACACTGATGTTTTGGAGACACCTTTCTACATAAAGAGCCTTCAAAATACCTGGCAAGTTGGACTCTTTTTTTTAATCTGCTGCAGTACATTTGTATCAGCTTTTTATTTTTGTGGACCCAGTGGATGAATAGCACAAACAGACCACTGCTGATAAGTTTTCTTAACAAAGTACTGGGACTTGGGGTTCATCTGTGCATAAATGGAGTGATGAGGGCATTCAGTCCTGAAAATCAGGAATCCAGGAATGTCATCTGGAATAGTTTCTTGCATCAGCTCTCATTACGTCTGTCTGGTAAAGTAATTTTACTGTCTGAAGTACAGGCCTCATTGTTTGGTCTTTTAGGCTCTTGAGAGTGGCAGAAGACACCATCAGGGATTATTTTGAAGCTCGTCTTGTTTTGCTGGAGCCAGTCTTTCCAATTGCGTGTCATCGTCTCTGTGAGGGGCCGGACTTTTCTACAGATTTCAACTATAAACCCCCACAAAATATTCCAGAAGGTAGGGGGTTGTTGATGCAGTGGGGTTTTTGTTGGTTTCAATTATTTCTGCTGCCAAAAGACTGTAAGTCAATGACCAAGTCAGTTGTGTTCTGTGCTGGGAGCCACTGGCTTGGGAGATTGGATTTCTGCATGTTCCTTTGATACTCCATTGGTGTTTTATATGTATTTTATTTATTTACACACACACACACACATATATATATATATAAACATACAGTATATTTGTACCTAAGTGTCTTCAGATGTTCAGTGTATGCAGTTGTTCTCATGTCAGATTCACGCGACTGATTTGCCTTCCCTTGCAGGATCTGGGATTCTTCTCTTTGTTTTCCATGCAAACTTCTTTGGTAAAGAAGTGGTGGCTCGGCTCTGTGGACCATGCAGTGTGCAGGCTGTGGTTTTAAACGACAAATTCCAGCTCCCCGTATTTTTGGTAAAACTTTTCATATAAGTGATTGACTGGAAAACTGCTTTATTAAGGTCTTTATGGAGCACTCTGG
The DNA here is from genome assembly GCF_000695765.1 of Mesitornis unicolor. Lineage (NCBI taxonomy): Eukaryota > Metazoa > Chordata > Aves > Mesitornithiformes > Mesitornithidae > Mesitornis > Mesitornis unicolor. The sequence continues at coordinate 96,559 of NW_010190022.1, read as the reverse complement.
GAAATCTTAGTGACTTAATTTGGATTTTGAGTATTGTGATGCTTTTTTAATGATAGGGGTTTTGTTTTGTTTTTTTTAAGTGAAACTTAATTCTTCTTTGTATCTGGAGAGAACTGCAAACACTGCCTATACCAGACTCGATAAATATGTATGTCTTAAAGGCAGGGGCACAGTGCTGCACAACCTGCTGCTGGGTGGCCCTGCTTGAGCACCAGGTGGTGCCTGGCTGGACCAGGTGACCTCCAGAGGTCCTTTCCAGCCTCTGCCCTTCTGGCAGTCTGGGACCTCAGAACCCAGGGTTGGAGCGGGCAGGTGAGAATTTGGAATTTGGAGCTGTTTCGCTTCTCAAATTGACCCAAGTACGTTCTTAAATGTAACTAACTACTTTGCCTTTTTTAACAACCCACCTCATATTTCTAATGCTTAATTTCTGTTTTTTCTTTAAAGCTATTAAATGCATCACTGTGTGTGCTTTTTCAATTCCTCTTGCTTTCTCAAGCTGTACCAGGGGTTTTTTGCAGTATACACAGTTTGCTTTAAAAAAACGGAGTTAAAAAGTGATGTTCTGTTTGTTAGTCCACTCGCCTGGCACTTCCAGCTGAATTCTGCCGTTAACTTTGTCCATTTTCCTTTTCCTTTTAGGACAGTCACTTTATTTATTCCTTCAGCCCTACTGCAGGCCTTAACAAGCTTTTTATACGGTTGGCAGAAGCTCCTACTGCCAAGGTACCAAATACTCTCAAAATTAAATGTAAATTTGTTGTACAGTAACTGCTGTAGTCTAAATGCTTCTAACTGTATATTGCAAATATAAAGTGAAAACTTACCACTGTCTCCTCATCCCACTGCCAGAACTGAGGAGCACTGCCAAGAGCGTTAGTTCTGGCATAATTCAATGGTTTTTGTGTTACGGTCAGAGCAATTTGTGCACCAGGATAAGTAATGTTACAGCTAAATGTTTTTCCCATCTATGTTGTGAATTTAATGACTAACAGATGGTACATGGAGTGTCAGCTATTTTTTTTCATACAGATGTTTTTGCCTTTGTTTAGGAGGACTTGCAAGTATTTACTAGGATGTGCAGTCTGCTCTTAAATAGCCTGTGTAGGCTGCTGTGCTTTGCAGGTGGTTTGGGCAGTGGTCCCCACTCCCTGTTGCGAGATGAGTAACGGGTCCTGTTCTTGTAGCACTCATTTCATCCTCGGAAGGTGCTCAGTAAATTTTCTAGATCTTCAGATTTAAAATGCAATTATACTCTTAAATGTTTTATTGTGCCTTTTTTTTAATTTAGAAGGGAAGTTGAACTATTCAGATAGAAGTATGTGGGTATGTCTAGTTCAGATTTGGGTTTAACTTGTTTATGCAGTAGCATAAAGTATTTTAGTTAGTATAGTAAAATACAGTAGTATAAAGTATTATGTACTGTACTGTATATAGTACAGTAGTATAAAGTATTTTACTTTGGCCCTACTCCAGTCGGGCTGCTCTACTCACTTTATTCAACACAGATTTGTAAATGCCTTTTTCCTCGGTCACTAGCAGTTGTGTGCCTTTTCTCACGCTTTCCTTACACAAGAAGTGTTTAATGCAGTAGTTATGTGTGAACAACCTTTGTTTGCTCTTCCAGGTGAAGCTGCTGATCGGTGCCTACCGAGTGCAGCTGCAGTGACCTCAGAGCTGTGCACGTTGAGCGGCCGGACACGTTTTTGGCTGTACTTCTGATCCCTCTGCTCAGAGACTGACAAAGCAGTTTGGAACTTTATGGCACCACGCTCCTGGGTTCCCGTCTCGCTGCCACGCGTTGGCGGTGCCACGGGAAAGCAGCGTGTGCTGGAGAGCGGTTGCGTGCGCTGCGCCGGTGGGACAGGGCTGTCGGCTTTTTGTACTTTGTACAGATGTAGATGTAAGTATTTGTGCCAATACAGAGAATTCTGGTGTTCTTTAACTTGCGGAGTCCAGACTGCGTATTTCAGCTTTTCCACAATGTGGAATGGTGCATATAAGAACTATTGAAGGTAACTCTGTGAAATGTCTTTTCTACTAGAAAGATCTTTTCCAGTTGTAAACTAAATTTTTTTTTATTTACTCTAACTCTAACGTTTCTATGTAGAATGCAGAACTGTCACATTCTTGGAGCCATGGGCAGAAATTACACGTTGAAGTCACTGCATTAGATTTAACTTTGAATTGCTGAGGGCTGTGTTCTGGTTTGAATCTGTTCTGCCACTGTCTCTTGATGAAAATGCAGTTACATGTAGAGCAATTCCCTGCTAACACACAGCTGAGTGGGCTCAGCTCATAGAGGACCGCAGATTTGTGCTCCTCTCAGTGTTTTAGAACTACTTTTGTATTAGAGGCGTGACTGATAGTTTTACAGATTGCAACTCTTGAGTTTAGTAACTCCCAGATCAGATGATGTATGGGAAAACAAATACAAGCTGGAAACTGCAAACCAGAACACCTGGAACGACCTTAAATGTGCAGGCAGTGTTTTTGTAGACAAGAAGATACATAGCGGGTTTCTGATGTTCTCTGTTGGACAGATGCAAACATTTATTGTCCTTTAATTCAGAAATTCAGTTCCTCAGTACCAAGAGCTGCTATCTTTTTTTTTTATATATATATGTTGTTGTTATTTAAATGACCCATTTTACCAGATGACAGCAGTTTTGTAATGGTCTTGTGCTATAAACACAAATGTAATACTTCTGCATGAAGTACAGAATATTTTTCTTTGTACAGTAACCCACATCTTGAAAAGTTTCTTAAAAAGAACTCCAGATTGTGCCTTTGCTGTTCTGGCTGCCAGGTGTAGTTTACATGCCACGATGTGCCTATATGACTATTGTAGATAAATGTCTGTACGTGAGTGCTCGCCATCACAATGATGCAGATGTATCGAGTATCCTGTTAAGAACTGTGACTTTTGAATATAAAGTTAAATTCACCAGTTTTTAATTTTCGGTTCTTGAAGGTTTAAAACTTCCTTTAGTATTTGTGGGATGCCAAATGAGTAAGGAACAAAGCACCCTGTTTTGATTTTGTGGAGCGTCGCACTGAGCCATGTAACACTGGGTCAGCAACATGCCCCACAACTCCTCCTCGCTGTGTTGACTTAGAACAGGTGCCTTTTTGCAGACAGAAGCATCGATGGGATGGTAACAGTCCGGGTTTTGACTGGACTTGGTACATCCACCTCTGGAACAGCTGGATACCTCATTTTGTGAAGTGCAAACACCTGCAACGTGTGAAAAGCACAGGCTGAATCAGGTGTCACTGCAGCACCTGGGATGTTATTTCTTCCTCAGACCTGTGTGTAACCCTGGCAGATGGACAAGGGAAGGGGAATGTTTGTGTTTTCTTGTGCTGGAGCGTCAGTTTTTGTGTTTGTGGCCACCCCTTCCTCAGTTACTCCTGCGCTGTATGGGTGGCAGTGCAGCGTGTGTGTGCTCTGTGCAGTGCTGTGTCAATGTGTGAGCTGGTCAAGATGGAAACAAAAGGTTTTTCACCAAATGGCCACATAACAGAGGTGCTACTTAGAAACTTGTACAGTCTAACCTAAAAATGGCTAGTAATGCTCCAAGAGTCGGCGTAGCAAGTAGTTTGTCAAAGGTTGAGTTTTTGGGTTTGTTTTCTTCAGGGTTTGGTTGGTTGGGGGTTTTTTAGGCATTTTGTTTTGTTTTCCCTTGAGGCATTTGGGAGAGGGGGAGGAGTTGTACAGGACACAGGAATGACATTTGGACTCATGCTTTCGAGGGATGGCTTTTGGAGCCATCTTTTTCAGTTGGCAGTATAAATTCAAAATGCCTACTGAAGATGCATAAAAGGCAATGAAAAGATAAATGAAACTGGGTTTTGTCTGATTTTATTATAATTATCCAGTTGCTAAGAAAAAATGTTTCGGTGGACAAAGAATGATGAGAAAGCAGCTACAATAAAAAAAAAAGCACTTTAGGCACTGTGGAGAAATACCATTGAAGGGTTTGGGTTTGCTCAGTTTCTGCTTGCTGCTGTCAGCAAGGCAAAGCAGCTGCAGTTACTGTAACTGCAGTGGCAATACATTGCTCTGAAGGCTTGGATTCCTTCTCTTTTACTGCTGCATCTCAGCACCTGTGCTCCTGGCTCCTTTCACAGAGTCTGAAGGTTGGTTTTCAGTCAGTCTGGAGGGAAGCTGTGTCTGTGTGGAAGAAACAGCACAGAGTGCAGCTGCCCTGTCAGCCAGCTGGGGCTGTCCTAACAGGCCCTGTGTGTCTGTACTTGCTGCAGTGCTGTTCCCCTCTGCTGGAAAGCAGCCAGCCTAAAATCTGCTTCCTTCAGGTCGGTCTGGCAGAGCAGTGGGGAAGCCAGGAGTGTGGGAGCTGAGACAAACCTGCACGATGCACTCCTGTAGCAGTGCTGTTCATTTTGCTGGAGTCTCCCTCTGTAATGTGAAGCTGCGATAGAGTCTTTCAAGAATGCAAGAGAACTACAGGGGCCAGTTTTCTAGGTGCTGGTGCAGCAGCAGGGGCACGTACTGCCAGCCCATCCCTCAATCCTGACACTTCAGCATTCCTTGGCTTTTCTGTGTGCCACATAAATGGGGAAAATATTGTCCAGTGTCTGAACATGTCTTAAAATGTTCAAGTAAAAGGCAAATACAAGGGTTAGGGAAAAAAATACTAGAAGTGGACAAAAGCCGGCATGGAGTACAGGTTTGAGCAGGACTGAGGCAGCAGTAAAAATTAAGTTTTGAAAAGGGTCTGTGAAAAAAAAAAAAACAAAACAAAAAAAACACAAAAAACCTGAACATGTCAAGTATAGCAGACCAGGCAGAAAATGGCTCTTTCCGATTTCAAGGCAACTGTTTCTCCCCAGCAATGTCACAACTTGTGCAGGATAGGCTATACCTGATTCTTTTCTTTCCCTGAAGAATTTCTGCAGTACTTCCTACATGGTTTGAATTGTAAGGAAGTCCTCTGGTGAGTTAGGGCTGGCACAGACTCATTGTAGTAGATGGGTCACACCTTACCATTGCCAAGCTCCTCCCCAGGTGTATGCCACTCTTGAAAAGCTCTGGCTTTTAAGGTGACCAAAACCACACATGTGGGACCTGAGGACACTGTCAGCATACACCACTGCCTGCTCCAAAACCAGACTCGCAACTGTTCAGGCGTGTGGCAGCAGCACAAATGTTTTCAGCCAGAGCTGGAGGACAGTGTTGCCATGTGCTGACAGACCCTCACTTCCTGACAAGAAGTCTTGTTCCCTGGAGCTGTTACTTGTACAGTTTCCATAGCCAAGTGGAGAGAATACAAATTTGGCCCAGAGAGGCCCAGCAGTTGCATGTCTTACACTGAACAGAGTCATCTGTATTAAGGGGAAAAGGTGCTGTTCCTGCCACAAACAATAACAAACAGCTTGCCTGCATACTTGTCATTTTTTTTAAAAGGCTTTACCAAGCTGGTTGTGACATCCTGTCTGGAAAAGTTTGCAGCAGAGATGCACAAGCATTTGCATTTCCTTTGCTTTCCTGAGCCATCAGCTCTCCTGTCTTAGTACTGGAACAGTTCATGTTGTCTGTAAGCAGCAGGATGAAGGTCTCTGAACCACAAGGGAACATCACCCCTACAACCCCTCAGTCCGGGTCCCCTCACCTGCCCTTTCTGAAACAAAGCTTTACTGGCACTTCAGTGGTTGCAGTCTGGGGAGACCAATTACGTACAGCACAGCACTACTGACTTGTGCTGTTTTCATTAGCAGTGTGATGCAACGCCTACAGCCACTGACAGTTACACCAGGCTCCCTCGCTACTGCTGCTCACAACCAGGCTGCACAGCAAGTTACTCTGTACCTCCTCTAGGACTTCACATTTGCCCTGTTTGCACTTGGTCAGGTTCCTGTCAGACCTTTGACTCATGTTTACCACCTTGCTGATGTCAGGAAATAAGAAAGAAACATCCTGTTATTCATTAGAAGCCCTGAAAAAAACTGGTGATATGATAAAGTGCAATGTTAAAATCTTCTCACATCAAAATTGGTTTTTCGTTATTATTGGGCTGCATTAAGGCAGCAGGCATTTTTGTCACAACTTTCAACGCAGTGGCACATAAGAGTGAAATTCTGCTGCAGCTTTAATCTCCCCGTGAGTTACCATTTCCTTCCAGTCCTCTCCAGCTGTTGCTGGCTCCTGTCATCTTCTCTGGTAGCTAACAGTTCTGGGCTCTTTTGAACTCTTGCAACTTAAACACAATCTGCACTGTTTGGTTTTTTTTAAATATAAAACCCACCACTTTCCTATCTGTTGTCACCAGTTTCAGTGCTTGAAAATATCTTCTTACTCATTTAATTTAACTCAAGGCTTTTTTTTAAGTCCTAAACCAATCATTTACCCAAGGAGCAGTCTTTTAATATACCATTTACTCTTGATTCCTGTTGTGGCATGGACCAACTTTAATCCGTTTATCAGCACAATTTCCCAGTACTGGTATTGGAGATCTGGAAAGAAAAATCTCTTCTGGTAAGGCCTGGATAAAATGGGAGCCAAGGCCTCAGTCACACATCAAATGAAATGCTCAACTTTACTTAAGGCTGGTACTGCTTTCGCTGCCAGAGGCTGAGCCTGTAACCACTCATCTCCTCCAGGAAAAGGCACCTTGGACATCACATTCAGGTTCTTCTGATGTGTCCAGGACGCTGGTGGTGGACATGCCAGCTGGGTGCTGGTCCTCTTCCCATCATTACAGGCAGCTCCATGCCCTCCAGCCTCAAAGGGCAGACCTGGCTACAAGCAGAAAGAACACAGTGAGAGTGATCAGTTCATCCCTCTCCACAGATTTAATTACTGTTCTCTTGGATAACACCATTATTCTTGGCCCAAGAGCATAGAAAGCAACAAAGAACATGTGTTAAGCACAAAAATACGGAGAGACCAATAATAAAGGGAACAGATTACATCACAGAAGTCACAGCCACTGTTAAGTGCTCCAACACGCCTGTATTCTCACCTCTGATGGTTCCCGTCATTGCAGCTTGCAAAGCAGCATTTTGCACATCATCACAGCACAGATCGCCATCCTCAGCTCTGAGGCAGTATCGAGGCTGTATCGCCACCAGCAGGTTTTTCATGCAATGGATCCCTAATGCAACAGATGACATTTTCAGGAATTCTCATTCGGGCCCAGGAGTTACAGGAGACATTTCAGTGGTAACTTCTTTTGTAATCAAAGTACAGCAAACGGCAAGACTCAAATAGCAAACTGCAGAGCAGCGCATTAGCAAACACAGTTGGATAAAGAGCTGGGAAATGCTTTCCCACACAGCCTTTCCAAGAGCCTACCCAGAATTCTACACAACCTCCACAAAATACTGCTCAGCAACAAGGTAAGGAAGAACAGACTAAGCAGCTGGAACTTTTATTTGGCTGATTTGGCTCCTTCTCTCAGTCTTTTCCAACTTTTTCACACTCGGCCCCAAATGCAATGCAATCCACTCATTTTTATCTAATCTTCCCTCAGTTTTTAACACCATTTCATCACGCTGCCAGCCACGTTCACACTGCAATCTGAAGTGCGCACACACAGACAAATGAGGGGGAAAGAGCAAGAAAGGCTTTTATCACTCCACTGAGACAAGGAGTCATTATGTGGCCAAAGAAACCCTTGTATCTCCAAGGAACCTTGGCCATCTTCCCTTCACAGGAAGGAAACTGTAAGTTGAGGATAGAAATATTTGGAGACGCCTGGGCAACCAGCCAAGCGCTGAGGCTCCCAACGGCTCCTTGGCACAGGGACAGTGTGATACACAAGGACAAGCAAGAAGGCCGAGTTCCTTCCAGCTACATGGGCAAGACAAAACCTCAGCTGGATACAAAAACCTCTTTTGAGTCAAACTTCAACAAAAGTAATAATTTCTTCTGCTGCTGCTGCATTTCTGATAGAGAGTTTTAACTGTATTGTCTTTTTTAGACTTTGTGAGTAAACGCTTGTAAATGCGTACTTCCATAGCTTGGTGTATATTACACATTGTCATGTGATTATATTACGATTTTATTTGATTTTACTAGAAACAGAAAATAACAGGGAACTCCTTAGTAAAGGGCAAGGCAAAACCACAAAAAGGGGCATTTATCAGCAGCAGGGTCCAGGACAGAGAACACTTAAACTGCACCCAAGTGAAGAGCGCTGGGCCCCTGGGACACAGCCAGGAGTGCCGAGGAGCTGTGTGCTGGCATCGCACGGCCGTGCTGTCACTGGAAGGGCAGAGCAGCTGCACGGTGTGTGAGGAGCAGGGGCTGGGTTACAGGATCTCCACAGCACCCTTCCAACCTCACACATCGTGGGTTTCTGTGAAAAGCCTGCCCCAATTTCAGCTGCAGGGGAGAGATGGGAGGTGGCGCTGCAGGGCTCAGGGGAGAAGTGATTTCCAGCAGCAGCAGTACTACCAGACTGTGTGATGTTCCTGGAGTGAGCCGCACACCGGGGAGGGGAGCAGGGCTCCAACTCTTCATCTGAAGATTGCACAGAGATGTTTTTTGCTTCGGAAAAATCTTTTAGAGAGCAGTGCTACCTAAATGAAAGATGCAACAAGGTATAGCAGGTAGGGGGTAAAAGGCAGGGAAAAAAAAGAGCTTCTGTGGAATGCAATGGGATCCTGGCTGTCTTGGGTAGCCATTGTGAACTATTTCAGTCTTGGAAATCAAAGACCACATGGGCAATTTTCAGTATTAGTTACAACCAGTACAGTCTGCGATGTCTCACTGCAGAAAGGTTTCTTCTCTCCTGTTGCCCTTTCCATGCTTTTCACAGAATAACAAAGGACTCCATCACGTTTAAACTTCCCATGCAGCTCTGGGGTTTTACTGCTGGCTCCCCACACTTAATTTACAACCGGACTTGGAAATCAGTAAAAGGACCCCTCCAATTGGCAGTAAGTCATATAAACATACCACTGTGCAACCACAGAATGGTTTGGGTTGGAAAGGACCTCTGAAGTCCAACCCCCCTGCCATAGGCAGGGACATCTTTCACATTAATTCATATATAGCCCAGCATCTCTTGTTCTGTATGTATCTACTTCTCTAGCTGCTGTTAATACAACTACAGAGATAACTCTGACTACGTTTACTAGGTCAAACAAACACAGAAGAGAAAACCCAAATCCTCTTCCTGGATCAACAGAACTTGCACATCTCTGTTAAATCCCACCAGTGTTTAAAATTATTTTTACTTTATAAAAGTAACTGATACTTGGAGTTTCAGAACTATCAAAACTACTGAACCAAGCTGCATAAATCTCCCTTTAAAACCTCCATATCCGTCAGTCCCAGGGCAGATGACACCACATACCCGTGTGTACGCACACTGAACTCTGCCCCAGGTCTCAGAGTACATGGCCACAGCTGCACACACCAAAGCTCCTGGCAATTCCTGAGGACTGTCCAGAATCAGAAACTACAACAGTGATCGTACAAAATGGATTCCGAGTGCAAGGTATCAATAACATCCAGCAGCTCCCACGTGGCATCATGTTCACATGGCACTACGGATTTGGATGCGAGACGCATTAAGGCCAGACAGATTTGGAGCTGTCTGGAGGAGGTTGTGTGCATACACTTCAAGCCCTTTAAAACATGTGAAGATATGACAGGAATTACGCAAGAAATTACATTATCTGAAAGCAAGTATTGAAGTGCAGAAGCAAAATCACATCACATCACAAATGTGAACAAAAAGAGGGCTCCCAATTTCAGTAATTGCTGAGTAAAGCCAATATCCTAATACATACCTCATACTAACACTTGGTTTAGGATTCCTTTTTGTATGCATGAGATAGCAGAATAATTCTGCACAACCCAGTCTTCATCTGCATTGTAAGATTTCAACAGTAACCTACAAAAAATAAAGAGACAGTAAATAACTGCGACACTTCAAACAAACTAGAAAATACAGTAGGTTCTGTTTTCAAATACCCACAAGTATATTATGGGAAATAAACCATAATAAAACTTCACATTATCAGAAAAAAAGACAGCTTATTTTCTACCCATTCTTACCACTTAGTTGTTACTGCGCAGATTTCTCTAAAGAATTTAAATTTAATTTTCCTACCTCAGCAGTTAAATAACAGCTGTTCCAAGAACATCAAGTTCCTAGATTTTTGTATTTCTGCTTGGAGTAGATCAGGTGCAGTTCTGCTCCAAAGAGCCCCAAGTCATTTCTCTTTGGAGGGTTTTTAAAAGACACGGATCAGACACAACACTCTTCTAGGCCGCATGGCACCGATATTTAGCAGATGCTTAAAAGGGGCAAAGCTGTATATGAAAATAATACAACTGAACTGAGCTGGATTAAAATGGTGTCCTACTTTATAGTGCATCTCAGAGCAGAACTGCATAAATATCTCATTAAAACACATTTTAATACTAAAAGCATTAGAAACTGATGCAAAAGTTTAATACTTGACATTTCAAAAATTCTGCAACAGATCTTGCGTTTGCAGGAACTGCAGTTGGAAGAGCAAACAGCAAGTCAGAGTATAATTTTATCCTATTGCATTCATTAATTCATAATTAAAATTATTTTAAGTAGATTTTAAAGGCCTTAATAACTGAGAGCACTAACAAGGGTTTCCATCCTGAACTCTGTGTCTTCTTCCAGAGTCCATGTGCAAAATAATTATCTAAAGCATTTAAAACTCAGCAGCGCCCTGCCCCAGTCATCCGGGCTTCAAAATGGCTCTCACCCATACGCACACATTCCCACACCCCTCACCCCCAATTAAAATCACCTCTTCTCTGCAAATACCTCTGATTAAAGTACCACGAGAGTACTGCAGTGCTTGATAGGTTTAACATAATCCATTACTCGGGCTGGGAAAGCAGACATGGAAACACGTTGCAGAGCCTCAAGAAATCTCTGCCTCTGGTTACAGCAGCACAAGGGGATGAAAAGCTCTGTGTGCCCTCAGATAACGACTTCTTCAAAGAATTTACCAACATCATGAAGTCCTGTTTAATGATCAGAAAACTTAGCACACCCTGCAAAGTACCGGTTACAGAAAGAATTACTCTGGACAGCCACACACAGGCTGCACCTCTCAGGCTGGCTTCGCTTCAGGAACAGCCCCAAAAAGCAACTCACAAGTGATCCGTGTGCAAATTACAACACACAACGACAAATGTTTACAGGAAAGGTTAACATTTACCTCATCAGGTACCACTGAAAAACAGCTGAGGTGAGCAGCTCAGAATAAGAACGAACTCAAAGTTGGCACAATTTAATGTCCGAGTCCTATTAAAAGTGCTGTTCATCTCCCCCCACCCACCACGGTGCAACTCGCTGTATCTCTCATTTCAAATGTTCTGTTATCCATTCCACAACACCGACATTCAGCAAGATGGATACTTTTTCCCCAATGCACAACCCTCTGTAACTAGAGCTGTAATTTTGCAAGTGCTAGTATTAAAATCATTTAGCAGGTCAAACACAGTAACGGCCACAGCGATGACTGCCAGCCCTGGGAACCAGGCCGGAACTGTCATCTGGACAAATCTTACTGTTCTGGGACACTGACCTCACTGCGAGAGAATCATGGAATCAGTTTTCTATTCAGGAAAGCCGCATTTCCATAAGGACTACAACACTCCATTTCATGGGAACAAAGCGGCAGGACACTTGGGTTTACTTTTCGACCAGCACTGGTATGTGGTGACAAAGGCCTTGAGTAAAACACGTGCAGAAGCAGGGGAGCAGAAGCCCAGGGCAGCTGACCCACAAAAATTATTCCATACCGTAAATGTCACATTCACTATAAATTGGGGAGTTTGCTGGAGACTGCCCTCCTTCGATGGCTGACGTCCCAAGAGGCACTCACCCACTGTCCTACCCTGAGGCCTACTCCCCCACTTCATTGGCTGAGCGTAACTCTGCGTGCTCGATATTAATACTGTTATCAATACTGTTTTATTATTATTAAACCTCTTTTTATTTCAATCCAGAGGTCTCCTTTCCTTTTTATGAATCTCCTCCACAAGTGGGGAGGCTTCTCTTCCTTTTTTCAACAATCTACAGACAGCAAGGCTAAGACCACCCCCACTGAGGGCCTAACACAGCCTCTCCACTTTCCTAACAGCCAGTGTATGTTACCTTCTCTTTCTGGGCCACCCACGTTTACTGAAGGGAAAGCAGTGAGCCAGATTCCTGCCAACCAGTAGATATTGGTGACACAACCACAGCCAAAAACATCTGGTATGTTTTTGAAGACAACCCCTAAAACCAGCCAGGAAGACCACATGGTAGTGTTACACATTAATAATTTACCACAACTCAGATACTTACAAAGTGATTATAGTGTTTATGACTGGGGTTTTTTGGTTTGTGTTGTGGGGTTGATTTTGTTTGGGGTTTTGCTTTGGTTTGGTTTTGATTTTTTTCAAACAGAATGTCTCTTCCCCCGCACTATTTCTTCAGCATTCTCTCTTTCTGTAAGAAATTAAGATTGTCCCAACATCTCTACCCTATATAAACCCTACTGTTTACGATTAACAGCAATTACTTTGTTAGACCTGAATGTATCCTGGCAGCTTGTACTGAAAAAAGGGATTTGTAAGAGTGAGCAGGAACACAGCAGACAGTTATTTTCAAAGTAACAGACTCTGAATCATCTTCATTCATCTGATAAAGCTTTTCTTTCTATTAAAGCTCAAAGTGGGTATGGTGCCAAGCAACACGAATCTGAAATATCCTAAAAGGTTAACAACATGATAAACTTGCCCATTTGGAATAGAACAGATGCATCACACAAACTGAGCGATGCTGTGCATATACCGTGCCATTACCAGCGAAAACTGAAAACCAGCTCCTCAGTACAGCCTATCTCAAGCAACACACATTCAGCTTAACAGAGCACTCTCCACCGCTGTCCTTCCAATACAGAACCATGACACAAGCTCCAAGCTGCCACAGCAGCACACCAGGCAGGAACAGCTGTGGCAATCTGCAACACCAAAGGACATTTTACATTTACCTTACACACTGATGCTGTGCAGCTTCACTGCCTTGACTGACAGAACAGGCTTGTGGGTTTTCTTTGTTGTTTGTTGGCTCTTTTTCATTAACAGGATTTTTGGTGGCTACCATGACAAACAGCTTTCTGCCTTTATATTTCCCCTCTACATCCCTCTTGATTTTATGGCTACTTGAAAAATTACCTAGCAACACAGAACAGCAGCATGGGTAAATTTTAACTTGCACTGTGGACCACATGACATTTTGCACCAGCAGGCACAGGTATCACAGAGTAGCAGAGCCACTTTCCATCACAGAGCAAGAACTCCAGTGCCAAGCTGATCTCGGGAAAACACACAATCCCTTCTGGCCATTTATTTTGGGTTTCCAAAGGGAACCCAAGATGATCCGCAGAGCTGTGGTCACATTTGCGTTTGTTCAGGACTACCTATCAAAATGTAACAGATAACAACGTTGGCTGCTGATGCACTGTCAGAGGACACAGTGCTAGACATTTTTAAACGGTCAAGCAATCTTTTCCTGCCCGTTCTTATTTTTTACTGAAGTCTGGCCAAACCCACTCACCTTAATCATGAGTGGTCCCTGCTGATGACAAAAGCACACATTTGCCACAATAAAGCCATCAGAGAGCAAATCAGCTGTCACCTGGGCATCATTGCATGGCTGTCAGCAATTACAGGAGACGAACTGCAACATAAACTTATGTTCTCCAAATTCTCTCCTCAAGAGCATACAGTTGCAGACAGCTAGAAACGAGTAAATATCTAGGGTGAGAAGGGAATATTCCCAAATTCAGGCTCGAAAGGAAAATTAAGCTCCCACAAAAAAGGTAAGTACTACCTGAACTGCGCCAGCAAGGGATTCCATTTCCTTGACCAGACTACTAAAAACATTTTAAATTAATTTCACAATTTTCAGTTTATAAGGTATAGGGTATCTAGCTTTAGTATCTTACACAGAATGAGGAATGTGAATGTAGTAATATTACTCTTCTGGAATCAGTCTGCAAAGAAAAAATGGCAGCAGCAGTTACTAAGGGCTAGGTAGTGAACCCATACAAGTGACAATACTGTCATCAAGGGACATTTATTCTTCTGGTTTGCCTTGATTGCAAAACTTCACTCATACAGAAGTTAAACTGTTTCTTCAGTAGTTGGGGAACAATGAACACATCTGAAAATATTTAAAGGACAAAGATCTCATCTGTCCAGACAAGCAAGGTCTGAATCTGAAGACACTGAAATTTCTAAGTACATCGTAAATTTAAGAAAAAATGTTCATTTGCAAGTCATTACGTTCCTGCATGTAAGACCATGCATTTAGTACAAAAAGAAGATTCTTTCTTTTGTTGTAAAGTTTTCTTGTATTTCAAAGAAGTTTGGATTTGATGAGCAGAAGGAATGAACTCTTGAACTTCTTAGCATCACTCAGGCTTCTATCACATAGTGCAACTGCAGTGCTCTATTTCTATATACATATTTTTTGCTATAAATATGTGCATTGTAATTTTGCTAAGCTTTGTGAACTGTGAGGCTGTAGTTACACTGTCATTAAAATAATCCCATATAAAACAGCAACTCCATCCCATTTGAATACAGCCCCCTCCCCTACACCGTGCAGACATTCCCATCCCAAGTTGAGGAATCTGCAGCCCCAGAAGAGCTGGCTAACCAGATAGTGATTTTCCTAAGTATCCATACTACCTATGCTGTCGCTAATGCAGCAGAAATGTCTTCAGATGTTCACATTTCTACTTTCAATGCTCGCATTCATGCTGAGCAGCTTGAAAAGCATCCACATCATAATCTTTCTCCATTCAGAACTCACATGCCCTGGTTACGTGGCTACAGAGTTCCTGAGTGTTTTATGATACTTCACCTTATAGAAATAATGATGTAGAGATGTGACTTCAACAATTAAAGAAAACAAGAAACCTGACAGATCAAAAGCATCCAAAACCGTTGCATCACTCAGCATTTGAAGTTAGTTAAAATTACATGAGCTTATTTTATGTCAGGTTCTAGAAATTGTGAGGGAGTTCACCTATCACAGAAACCTACCAGCTTGTTTACGTATAGTTTGAAACAAATTTAGGAAAGTTTGCTTTAAACTAGATATAGTTCAACCAACACAGCTGGCATAGCCTATAGCAGTGTCAGTATTGCTCTACTACTTTAACAGAAGTCAGGATATTGTTGCGCTACACACTGTGCAAACAAGTTTACAATTACGCAATCTGAGATGAGAGAACCACTAAGAAAACTTCAGAGACATTTAAATAGGCACAGCTTTATTAATAATTTTATTTCAAAATAATTTTTGAAGTTGTTTTAAAGTAGCAAAAATGTGTATAGGCAAAACCTGAGGAGGGCTTTCTCAGATTACAGTTCTAAGGCTACAATAAAATCAGCATAAACTTTGTATTATAGAAAAATACCTCTATATAGGTTAAGACGTGATGACCTCACTAGGTTTGAGGGTATGTCAGATCTTCTAAAAACTAGGAGGAAACCTAGTTTCAAGGGAAACTTCCCCAGTTGTGCATAATCCAACTTCTTTCACTTAAGGAATGTTGGAGTTTAACTGTGACACTCACTGAAACACCGCACATCCATTTCTGAAGTGTTCACAACGCTGCTTTACACACCTTCACACACCACTCCCCATTCCCTCCTGTGGGATTCCTTACCTGACATTTCTGCAGCAGGTGCCAAGTGAGAGCAGTGTCCTAACCACCTCTTCCAAAAGAATGACAGCAGAATTTATTATCTTTGTGGGGCTAAAATCTCTGAAGCTGTAAGACTGTGCCTGGGAAAGGGGCTGGGCAAGCTGTGGTTGCATGGTCCTTACAAAGAGCAACAACTCAAGAGTCACTTAAGGAGCTTCCATCTTTGAAGTGCTTCATTTGAAAATGCAGAATTTAACAATACTAAGCAATGTATACATACATATAGAAATGAAACATAGTAAGGAAGCATTTAAAAACCTAAGGATCTAATGAGGTTTTAATGTTAACTCAAAGTTCAATAACGTCAAAGCTTTATTTAAATGACAATCACAGAAGGGTTAATGTTGGAAGGGATCTAGAGATCATTTGGTCCATGTGATGGCTTTTGGTATCTCCAAGGATGGAGACTCCACAACCCCCCTGAGCAATCTGTGCCAGTGCTCAGTCACCCTCACATTAAAAATGTGTTTCCTGATGCTCAGAGCCTCCTGTGTTTCCGTCTGTGCCCGCTGCCTCTGGTCCCATCAAAAGATTTAGTAATTCATGCTGCAATTAAGTAATTTCCTTCCTGTGCTAACTCTGCTGGGTGACAATTTTTATCTCCAATTACTTCATGACGAATACAGATCACCAACTTCTAGCTTCCAGCATAATAAAGCCGTATTTGGTAGAAAAAAGAAACTCTTAGATTTGAAATACACAGAGAATGGAATTTCAAGATAAAGGCAAAGAACAGCGCTAACAAACTGCAGGGTATCCTGCAAGCGCTCTATCACGTGTTGGTTCTCTGACGTATAGACTTACCTTTTAATGGAAAAAACCACAAAGCACTGTTGAATAAAGGCCCCATTTCTCATGAGAACTTGTGTTTTACAGATCTGTTTCAATACCAAGCCTACACTTACCCAGTCTAAGATTACTGTTCAGACCTGGGATAAAAGCTGAACATCACCACCAATGAACTTGTAAAAATTTTTAAGGCAGAATACGCACTGAACTCAACCGCATAAAACAGGGGCAGAGATTCTTTGCTTGCTGCCGTTGCACATTCTTCCTTGTCTGGCAAGTGGGACTCAAACTTGGCTTTTTGTCCTCTACCTGTACAGCTGATGCTGCAGTAAGATTTATCTCAACTTTCTACTGCCATCTTACTTTCCTTATCTTAGTAGAAGGGGCTACTGCCTGTAAGATAAAGTTATTGTTCCTACCCAAAGTGAAATAACTTTCTAAGAGAATATCAAACATTTAAAAAAGCATTAAACCTCAGCTCTCATATACGCAGAGCTAAGGAAGCACTGCCTAAACATGTAATGAAGAGGACCGAAGAGCAGGATATCTGGAATAATTCCAAATTTGAGTAACAGATGTAACTATCAGGCATCCCAGTGCACTGGGAGTACTGTTAAAATTAACCATTCCACCACCTACTCTCTTTCAAAGACACTCCAGTCGACTACAACTTTCTTCACTTGAGAACAACAAAGTACAAAGGCCTTAACGATGAAACCATGTTTGCACAGGACTAAGCCAAGACCACACAGTAAGAAACAGGTAATTTACTTTTTGTTTTTATCCTGCATACAAAAGCAGTCAGTTGGCATCATACTGAAGACTAAAATAGTTCAAATCAGAGGCTGGCAAGCTGGCACCATTTTTCATCACGGTTCATTCAGATTTTAAGATACAAGCTCATACCATAATTCTCACATTAAAAATAGACATTTATCAAAATTACATCAGGTTACAAATTTAAGTATCGACACACTAGTGAGAAAATGGTTATGAACACAGACTAGAATATTACAAGTTGCTACTCCAGTTAGCTGTTTGTGACTTTTGACGTACACAAGGAAAAAACGTCCATTCTAATTATCTACCAACATTATTTGCTGTATCTTGAAGAAGAAACTCCACATAAGCAAGCAGCAGTCTCTCCAGTGAAGTCCAAATTTCAAACCGAAGTTCCGCATACTGATGCATC
Organism: Mesitornis unicolor; assembly: GCF_000695765.1. Classification (NCBI taxonomy): domain Eukaryota; kingdom Metazoa; phylum Chordata; class Aves; order Mesitornithiformes; family Mesitornithidae; genus Mesitornis; species Mesitornis unicolor. The sequence continues at coordinate 78,846 of NW_010190022.1, read as the reverse complement.
AATTTCTTTGAGATTAAGAGAACATTTACCTGTTACCAGATTCTTCCACTACTTTTTACGGACCATCTTCAAAGAGCTCAGTTTGCTCTCCTATTCTGCTCAACTCTGTTCTTGCCTTCTTGTAACTTTCTCTCATTTCAAAACCTACTTTGATCAACTTCCATTCTTAACTCTGCAAAATCTCTGACCAGTATCTGAATAGTGAGTATGCTCTGACAGGGTATATTTATGCGTAAGTTTTGAGTGATTCTAGTTTACACCACACTGTAAACAAAAATAAATGCAGATATCAACATAGTTGAAAGATGAACCTCAGCTCCTGGAGGTAGAACCAAGTCATCGAATCTTTATTAGAAAGTTTAGAAATCAGACTGAAAAAATAATCCAAAAGATTCATATCAAAGGAATTTGTCATTGGCAGTACAAGTGTAACCGGTTTGTATTTTCTGAAAATTTGTATGTAGTATGTATTAAGTCTGTACCCAACCTTGCAGTACCTCACTGAGAATATCACATTTATAAAATTCAGGAAAGGTTAACATTCGAAGTGCGCTAAACTAAGGAGACTATAGCTGGCAAAAGCAAATGCTGATGTAAGTGCTCCCTCACTATAGCATCCTCAGCCCCCAAGCGCAGTAGCTGCCACTGTGCGACTGGCATTTGCTAAGCAGAAGAGATGAAGATTTTGAAAAGCATCCTTGCAGCCATAAAGGAACTTCATTATCTGAGGCAGGTGAAGCAACTGCTGAAAAAAATGAAGGCACCACCATATTCAATGTCCTGGCAAGGTTATGACCACCATGCAGCTGGACACGTACCCGTCAGAGGCAAAGCTACCACCTCAGGTGCTGACCATTCAGCTACTCAGATTTAACACTGTTGTAAGATAATTACGTTCTTCATACTTCAACTTAAATCCTGAGAGTCCTATTCTTGTTTTGTCATGATCACTGCAAAGATAACATTTTTCCTGCAATAACTGCAGGACCAGATCTGGGCAGCGTTTGTTCTTAAGCAGGACCTCTCTAAACTCATAACAGAAGTCCTCTACTGGAAGCATCAGTACATTTAAGTTATACATATCTGAACTTTGGTTCTTTCCCAGCACAATTTCGTATATTTAGCCTTTGGCTGCATATCATTAATAAAGTTCCACCTCTGCTTCTTTAAGGTTATGTAGACAAAACCTAAAAATAAGAGAAAATTTAGCCAGCTCCCCAATAACAGTACTCTTCTCTATATCTTAATAATATACAGGCTTACAGACTTATTTTGTCCAGTCAAGCCTGTATTTTATTTACATGTTTACATTCAACTAGTTCCATTTATAGCAGAACTCTGAAAAAACATTTAAGAATTGTAGATGAGGTTTATCAAGAATCATATTTGGGGTTTTTAATTCTATGGTAGTTTCTGAAACTTAAGAAAGAAGCTGAAAAAGAAGCTCAAACCACATCTTCATGCCTTCCACATTACTATCTCCCCCATCTGTAAATCCATGAAGAGCACTTATCTACCTGTACTTTTCCCTATTAGAATTTCCACACACCTCTGAGTCAAGAAACAGTATCTATCTATCTGTTTAAGTTCTCATCTTGTCAATTATTGTGTATAGATTTACACAAAAGAGAAACTTCAAAATTAAATTAAATCCAGAATGGTCTTTTTCCCACGTCGCCTCAAGAGCCATAAATCCTTTGAAGACAAGAAGTTAAAAATACATTCACAATATTCATACACTAACAAAACACATATGGAGACATATGTAATGACTTGCCAAATGATACAAAGAACTGTTTTTACTGTGCATATGATTCTTTCCTTTAACCAGTTTCCATCAAGTTTAGTATTCCAACTCTCCAATAAAGTTTTATATAGCTCTTATCTTCCACATAATTAGAAAAAGTTAAAGACTTTCACAATAAGAGAAAACCTGGTATACAGAATAGGAAACAAAGTCCTAAATGGAATGGATAAGGATACCCAGAATAGGCCACTGACAAACTTCACAGATGAATTATTTGGCCCAACTCTATAGTCAGTACATTACATTACGTCCTCCCGCCATTTCTAAAGCTTTGCAGAAGCCCGCAGGATTTTCACCGTAATACTAATGGAAGGTTAGGGTTGAGTCACAACGTCCTCAGTGTCAGACCAGTGGAAGATTTAGAGCTGAAAGATTTCACGCAAATGTAAGACCTGCAGTAAAACGAAGTTTCCCCACCTTCTTTAAAGACACACCATTCAGCTTCCTTGACACTTGGCAGTTGTGAAGATATCTGATCTTTAATTATTTTTTTTTTACAATAATATGAAGAATATTCTACACTATCGGTTTTCCCACTTGAAGCCTCAAGAACTGAGCAACATACAATAATCAATCCCTTATCCTCCCCAAAAAATGTAGATGAACACTTCCAAACCTGTGAGTACTTCTGTGACTACTACAGCAGTAAAGCAGAAATGCAAAAGCAGTATCAAGCTTCCGTGCAGTTTTAAAATCAGTGTTTATTTCCCAAAAATATCGGACACCTAGGAAACTCAGGTTTATGGTTAACAGGAGGAAGAAAATGATACATGAAAGAATTTATTTCAAAGGTAGTAAGAATAATGCTCAAGATCAGCTTTTATCCCAACCAGGCTTAAAGGCACAACACATTATCAGTCTTTGGCAACCACCATCACTTGAATTATCCTGATATTCATATTACACGGCATCATCTTCAGTAAAGTACACATGCTTCATCTAACCAGTTCTATTTTTAAGATGCTAACAATGAAGTAATACTTATAACAGGGTAAAAATAAGACAAATTCTATTTCTTGTTAAATCTTTATAAGAATTTGTCACAATGGTCCCAATTTAAAGAGTAAAAAAATGCATGTCCAGTAACATAATGCAACTCAAAACAAGAGCATAACTCCACAGATTTGTACTTTCCCCCGCAACCCAGTGAACTGCCTTCCTCTTACTCTAAACAACTTTTAAAGTTTCACTTTTAAAATGATGAAGTTAAAACTAATTTTTCTTTGTATTTAACACAACTTGGTGAGTTACAGTACTATTCAGAGCAAACACCAAATAATTTGTGATTAATTTCCTGTCTTGTACACATGCTTCTGATTAGAACTACATTATCAATGGAAACTAAACAGATTATTTTTTTTTATCCTTAACATTACTACTGAAGCAGCCCATAAGCAGAAATCTAGATGTAATGAAGGTGTACCAGGTGATTCTATTCTCCTGAGCCAGCTGTCATTTTAGTAACAGTAAGAGGCATCCAGGACTTCTGTTTACTTTCCTCATAAACGCGTTTTCATTACTTGCTACTTTTTCCCCATATGCAATAGAAAAAGCATATTTTACACAAAACATGCAGAGTAAACACAAAACAGAAAGCAGGCTTAGTATTAAGTGACAGTACTACACAAATGCTCTAGTATCCCGACTTCCAGACATTTGCATTCAGCAGTGTGAATAAAATATGAAACTGTACACAACTGTGATGCAAGAATGATGCTGAACATGCATTACACGGTATTACAAAAACTACACAACGCATCACGCTGCAATGATAAACTGGCACATATACCAAAATGGTTGTAAAAGCACAGCCACCCCAACTGCCAAGTTGACACCATTTTCACCTTTAAACCAGTAATTCAATATATGACAATTTTTCATACATTTTCTTTCAAAACTGAACATTCAGCTTTTGAAATGTAATAATGGCATTCTTCACACACTAAGGCAGAAACTTTATTTATGTTATCACAGCTCTTGTTCTGAAAATGTCAGATGTGGAACTGCCACTGATCCAATGCTGGAAGTCCTAGAAGCACAGCACTCCACACTGGAAAAAGACTGAAGATGAGTTACAGTTTCATTACTGAAGTTGTCCTTCTCTGCCTTCTGGAAAAGGCTTTTGATTTGAAGCGGATTAAAACTGGAGCTGCAGCTTACCTTTCACATGCTCTGTCTCTTAAAAGTGGAATATAATAAACGGAACAACGCAGTGCTATTGCTTCAAAGAATGAAGAACATTAGCATTTTAAAGGACAGTATTTCCCATCTTAGTAACTGCAGTTTACATATTTAATTCCAAGAAAAAGCACATGTGAATAGTCTCACTTCTCCAAAGCAATTGTGTATATCATCTTTCCTGAAGAAATCATGAAGAATGCTATTTTCCACATTTTATTGGCTTGCATGTAGCCTTCTTGGCAACTGCAGAAAGTGAACAGACGGATCAAGCTCACGTATAACGGCTCAACGTTTCAGTGTATGGTTTTTTTCTTCATTGCCCTCTTGGGCCAACTGCCACTAAGAACATAAAACATCACCATGCTATTCAGACATCAAAAACCTGCAGTACATTTCTTACCTATTTATTCTAAGTTATGCACTGAGAAGTCATCCAAACTCAATGAGAAAAATATATGTAAAGCTACATTCTCTATGCTTGTGTAGATTCAGCACAAATAACCTACATCCATACAGTTATAAAGAGTCCTGCTCTGCTGCCCACTCCTTGCTGTTCTTTACATCCACACTGAAATAAGCAGAATCACGGGGTTTCCTTCACCCCGCTCACTGCATGGGCAGAGGTGCAAGGGTGGTGCGAAGCCAACAGGAAGCAGGGCCAAACAGCAAGGAGGGCAAAGCGCTACTGCTATGTGCAGCAGTGCATGGACTGGGTTATTATTTTTAGCTAAGATTTCCAATTTCACATGAGCATACAAAGATTTAAACCATTTGAAAGCAGCTTGAAAGACCACTTCCAGCTGGCAGTTCAAAACCTGCATCCTACAGTACTGCGATGCTGGTTTATGCAGGTTTTTATCTAGTGTAAAATTGCAGGAAAAAATATTTAAAGCTTTAATAACAGCGCTGCAGAATAAATCCTTTCACAGCAACCTAAACCATTCTCTGATCCTAAATAATGAACAGTAATGGAGCTTTACAAAAAAAAGAAACATATTAAAACGCCCAAAACACCAAGAGCAAACAGCCTCAAAAAGAATTACAATAAATCCTTGTGGGTTTTACATCTTTTCAGATTTATTACATTTCCTGTTCCGACTTGCTTAACTATATGTGGTTTTCCATCTTGTTTAAGTATATGTGGTTATTTAAAGAGGGAAAACCTGTTATGCTTGGGGGAATTAGGCATTGGGGGTTTTTTTTAGTTTTCAAAGGGGTGTTTTGTGGTGCTTTTCTTTCCATTATTCATTGAGAATAAAATTATTTTCCCTTTCACATTAAAAAAAATTATTACAGTGAAATTAAGGGAATAAACCTAATGAAAATACCTTAATCTTGTCCCATAATTACTAATAAATATTCCCTATTTTATTTTACTTTACACCATTTTCTGCTTGGTGCCTCTCTGGCTATGACACAGAGGTGTAAGAGTAGATTCTCACTGGTTTGATGACAGGCTAACAACCTTAAAATCAGCTGTCCTATACTTACAACAAGGTGTATGAGGTGTGTACGCTGTATACAGTTGCTGTATTCAGCCACAAAAGTCAAGCCCTACACAGTAATTTCATAAAGACAACACAGAAGAAATATCCAACTGCAGTGACCCCACCCTACATCCCATGAATATTCCCATTTTTTACATTAATCCATTTTAGTTTTTCCAATATTCCTTAGCCATCTGCACAACAGTAAGCTAAAAAATTTAAAACTCCAAGACATTAACACAACTGGTATTTCCATCAAAAATTAGTTTGTGCTGGGTTTCATGTATAACAAGCTTTAAAGTTATTTCTTGTGAATCTGTTGTAGATATAAAATTAAACCACATTTCTCCCATTTTTATTACATCACTTTATCCCTCCTCCCCCCCCATCTCTTACCAGTTTACATACAGGACTCTGCACACTTGTTCCATGTTCTACACATTTTTTTTACTAAGAATTTGAAGGCAGGAACAGTATCTTTATTCTCACTGTGCTTCTTTTCCAAGTCAAGCACTTCACCTCCCGCACAGTTAGTATGGAAATTCAATCAAATTATACAGCTACGCTTTACTCTAAAAAAATTAAGATTATAAAAGCACACTAGTAAAACTAGGAACAAGAGAAACCTTTTACCAAAACAAATGGAGAAACCGTATCAACATGTGTATGCAGTAATAGTGAAGTTCCCCCTGAAACTCATACCTTATTATGAGCATTTTGTCCTCTATTCGAAGGACTACACTCAAATCAGTAAGTTTTTACCCACATTTCTGGTTGGTTTGGTTTGGTTTGGTTTTTTTAATGTGATTTGGGTATAAAATAATCCTTATATGAAAGCAGTTTGGAATTGTTCTACCTATCAGTACATTATGCTTATCTCTGAACTTAAGGTTTCCTAACTACTTTCTTAAATCAGGAAAAAATGGTAGTTGTTTTAAACTGCTTTTCTGGAGAAACCCATCTCTTGCTGCTTTTAGAAGTCAGGCTGAATTTATTTATACGAACATACCCAAATTTCAGTTATATTAACTTTCATAGAAGCTTAAGGAAGTTCAAGATGGAAAAGATCTATTAAATCTATCCCATTGAAAATACACACATGCTTGTTCCCATGCATTTAAAGTTATCTAAAGTATTGTTTTAATAAAAATTTGTAAAGTTTATCCATTCCACATCTTACATTTTAAACATAGCTAACTTTATTTTTATAAACTTAAATATTTCATGGATTTGTGAAAACAAACCTGAAACACCTGCAACTATGATTTAAAAAAAATATTTATTTGAAAAACCCAAAACTATGAACAAAACAGCGAAACACCAAATTGGTGAGACCACTTAAGACTAACTATACTTTACGGCATATCCCAAAAAAGCAACAAAAAGCCAATCCAATAGGAACAATTTTACCTGACTTCAAGTATTGCAAATTTTAGTTAACCTTTCCATTTTTAAGTTCTCACATTTCATTAAACAAACTTTTAAGAAAACAAAGGCTTTTGGGATAATACAGTCCAACATTTGCTATTAAACTAGCACTGAAGAGCCAATAATCTAAAGAAATAACGTTCAATCTCTGCATGTTCCAGGGGCCACGCTCACTCCCTCCTCCCTGACCAAGAACCAGGGAAGTTTGGACTGATACTTTCTCATGCCAGAAGTGAGTGAGCCAACAGCCCAAGGAAAGCACCAAATCCCAAGACGGTTCTGCATCTTCATGATACCACAGTGCCCAAATTAACAAATTCAGGGCTCCTGAGCAGACAAATTGCATGTGAAAAATGTGTTCTCTGAAGTCTCCCAGTCTTGGCCCCAAGCACAATCTAATAAGAGATGCCGGATGCAGCCTCTGTAAAGCTCCACTTAAATCTCAGGAATGGGCATGAGAACCCATTCACATTTGCAGCTCATCATAAACTGACCCCATCTGTTGCTACCCAGCTTTCCCTGCCATTTTAATAGTTCAATTACAGTTTATTCGTACTTCTCTTCACTGAGAAGGGAAGAATTATGATCCAACCAGTTACACTAAAAATTCTATATTAAGTATGCCAAAGATTAGCTCCCACAACATGCTTAAGTAAAATGAGCTTCATGCCACCAGAGCACACCACTCATTCGCCGAACATCTCGCCTCAGAGCGTATTCTCTCTTCTAAAGGCCTAAGGTGTTTTGCTTTTCACTTGAGAATTTTCCTCTAGATCAGTTATTTTAGCATTCTTGAGCCAAGTTCTCTCAAAACAGATTAACAAGACCATTTAACAACCAGTATCTCATAAAAGTCAATGCATTTGTATTTAGTACCTTTTAAAATAATCTGTAATTACACATTAATCTATTTTGCAAGTTTAAAAAATCTGAAATAAAAAGTGGAAAAGGGAAACAATGTGTTTGGTATAACTTTTTAAAATAATAGTATACTTTAGATCAGAATGCTCCTCAAAGAATGCATAATATAAAATCCAACTGGATTACATTAACATTAAATTAATGTAACATTTAGTTCACATCGTCTTCTTGCCATTTATGTTAACCTTTTGCTCTAGTACAAGTCTCCAGTTTATCACAGCTTTATGTTCATATGGATAAAATAGATGTGGCCAATAAACCAACTTAAGGTCAGGTTATTTTCTTCCTAGGTAATCCATAGCAACTTGTAAGTAATTTTTCTTAGGAAATAAATACAGTTAAGTGTATGTGAATCACCATCAAGCTTCCCAAGATGGCAATGTACTTTATCTAATGAGAATACTGGAAAGAACTACAAAGAAATTAACTCACAACAAATTTATTTTTGTTAAGTGTCAAACAGCTCCCCTTCAAATGACTGAAGTGACAAATGTGAATGCAGTGAGACAAGCTGTGTTTTCTTTTACTTAAATGGAATGGTAAAGCTTGGAAATTTTTAAGTATTATAATTGTATCTCATGTGAAAATTAAGCACCAAACTGAAGTTTTAGGAATAATGAAAAAACCCAGTAAGTATAACCAAAAGTAAGTGCATTGTAGTTGCCTATTATATTCTTTCCAAGCTTATTTGTTTTACCACAGCATACCATAGAAAGAGCCAGGACTTCACTGGGCTTTCCAGTCAAACAGATCTAAGGCAGTTAAAGATCAAGTACACATGGGCACGAAAAAATGATAAACTGATCAGCCAGATGAGAAACAAGAAAAATTAATCACTTCCAGCACATGGGCAGTATTTTAAAGCAAAAACGCTGCTTGGCTGCATTTACATACCGTTTTTAGGAACCAAATTGGGACCATTTCTTCTCTAACAAAATCATGTTTTTATTGTATAGCTCAAGGCAGTTACTACTACATACAGCAAAGTGAAAACTACTGCCTTTACCACTGAGCTGTGCACAATCAACATGGCCAGGCAGCCCTAAGAAAGCTTTTAAGAGCAGAATTTGGCAGCCTGTCCTTAGCTACAAAAGGAATTCTTCATTAAATCTTTAAAGTGTGCCCAAATTCAACATTTCAGTATTTATTTTTTAGGACTTAAAGGCTTGATTCATGGATATTTACAAAGAGATTACACGATTTTGTGCAATGAGGAGAGCAGACAAATCCACTGCTACCATACAGCAGAGTCATCCAAGTCACAGTTTTACAGGAAGGGCAGCTCACAACTATGGAATGGAAGTCACCAATACTTATTAAAATCTACAGTAACTTTCAAATACATTCACACCTCTGCTTGCTAGCAAAAGTGCAGCACAACAAACAAACACTGAAAATAGCACGAGGCTGGCAAGAAAAGAATGAACCACTTTTTGCAGATTTGGTATGTTTAATGTACTTCTGAAACACTCAGATGCTACAGGGATGAGAGTGTACGTATCTAAGCAAATCTACAGGAGTCAGCCTTTTCCTCTGAAAAACTGAACACTGAAAAACTGAAAACCTCTTGAATCGAGTTCAAGTTGTATTTAAAACATGTTCTCTCTACAGGTTTACAGTTTAGAATTACCAACTCACACCAGTACTTTCTCAATCCCCATAAAAAATGCTATGTACAAGGGCAGAAAAAAGTGACCTAAAATTTAGACACCTTACTAGACACAGATGTAAACTGCGGTACACCAAAGCAGGTATCTTAAGTAGTTGCTAAAGACAAACACTAGTTTACATCTAGTGAAAAAACTAGATATATTCCCTAATGTTAAGTTTTAGGAATAGTTTGCTAAGTAAAACCAGTTGCAGGTTTGGTTGGTGTCTTCTGGAAGAATGAGTGCTGTAACATGATGTGCATATCAAGTAAGGCAAAGAGTATTTCAGATTTTAAATCTGACTTACTATTGAATTACAAACCATAACGCATGGGGTGTATCTCAAGCTGAGCAAAAGAAATGGCAATACTAAAGACAGTCTAGAGGAAAAGAGTAGTTACAGATGTCACAATGGAGGACCTACATGTGACAACTCCCGAGTTGTATGAAAACAAACTCTACCTTAAGCCATACAACACTGGCAATTTAAATAACTGTACTTCCAAAATGCCAGTGACGCCGCAACTTTCCTCTTAATTCATTTTCTCAAAGTTCAATTCACCAAGACTGCTTTATTAAGATCTAACAGATATTTGCTCTCGCTGCTGCTTGCATCCCATGCTTGGAGCTACGTGCACATCATTCCAGTATCATTAGGGCATCATGTTATCTCAAATATTTTAATCAATTTTGTCTCAGTATTCATGCAAATAAATTTTAGTAATTTCTATTTCTGGAAAGGTGAGTGAACCGATAAAAACAGAACACTAATACATCACAATTATTTTGCACAGGAAAAAAGCAACAGTAACCAAAAAATATTCCTACTTTCTTTACATTACAGGAATAGAACCAATAGATCTTTTCCATCATCTTCCATGACCAAGAAAATGTGAATCATAAGCAGCTTCCCAATAGCTTTATCATCAGTTTTATCTTAAGACTGAAAGGAGCAAATCTAGCCAGTGTTGTGTTGGAAATGGGCATTTTTCAAATTCATCTTTCTGTAAAACATTTACAAGAATACTCACGTGCAATTCTTCTAAATGCATATTACTCAACTACAAGTGAACTAAGTGAATCTTAACTAGAAAACATGTATTTACCTCCTATTTAAACAGTCATTCACTGGTAACACACTGGTGTCTATTCAAACCAACCACTGGGGAAAGTGTACACTCATAGTAATACATAACACAGTGGAAGGCTTTAAACCCAATTGCACAAATGTCTCCCTCCTTGCAATGGCAAGGTACCTGAACAATCGGTAGGACGCATAGATGTCAACAAGTTTTTTTTCTGTAGAAGTCCAGTTTAGGTAAATTCATTCATACTGTTATGAATAAAGCATACATACAGATTACTTTCCCAAAGTCATGCCCCCTCCCCACCCCCCACTAAATTTCCCAGTAATTTGAGTAACAGATAAGCCTATTGTGACTAAGTTTGCAAAGGGAGACTAAGGTACAAAGATACAGTATCCTTGAGAAAACTTTACATAAAATCTGATGCTCTTTGAAAGTCAAACCAAAAGCAGTTATGACATAAATGGTTCATAGTATGTACTGCAGCATGCAATTAAGAGTGGAACTTCGACACATAGTAGAAACCACATATGAAAATGATGCCACTTATAATTAGGCATAAAATTATTCTCACCCAGTATTACAGTACTAGTAATAACATTCCCAAAATCCTTTTAAGTGATTTTTGTATTTTATTGTAATCAGATAAATGCATGTTTTACAGCATTGTCACACATTGTATTTCGCTAGAGTCACAAACACATTGCCTTACATAATGTTCTGCATCACTTCTGCTCTATACTACAAAGCCTACGACTGAATACAAAAAAAGTTTTACAAAAGAAACCGTTTTAAAGACTACAATAACAATAAAACCGTTTTCAGATAACAGCTAAAATTATAAAGGCATATCACCGTATACTTCTACTGGAATTTCTAAACAGTAAGGAATGAAGTAAGTTTTAGTATCTGCGACGCTTGTTAGGTCCTTCAAAGTTGCCCCCTGGGTTTCCTCTACCAAAGCCACCAGGTCCACCACTCACGGCACCTACACCACTCATTGGCGGCTGAGGAGTTTCAGAGCCCGTCCTACTAACCAGAGGTGAACCCATCTGGGACGGACCTCCTTGGGGGAATCTCTCATTATGCTAACACAAGTCCATTTGGAACGGGCCAAATGTGAGTTACAACAAAAACCACAAGTGATGTTGCCATGAAGTTCAGCAGATAGTCCAGCAGAATCAGGATCACACATAGAGGGAAGAAAGGAGCAATTCAATTAGTTATTATGGAAAATGAGCTGGAAATTAAAGAGCGCTAATGTCATGCCCCAACTTTGTAAAGTAAACTAAAAACTTAAGTATTAAGATCAACTCAGGTGTTGAATGTAACTTCATCCTTTCAAGCACATCTGAAGCAATACATATTCTCTATGTAATAGAAGAGAGAGCAAACAATTATTTCATACTTAAGGACTATTCTGCCTTACACTACAATGCTTCTCCCTTAAATAGACACAGAAACATTGTCAAACTAGCAAAAAACATTTAAAAAACCAGCTTTTGTATTTCTAGAGACTGCAGGTTTATTCTTTCAATAGCGACATAACCTGAAGACTTATATACCCACATATCTGTGGCTAAGGTTGGTTTCAGTTCATACTACCTGGAGCCAGCCTTTTGTACGGCACTTCAGGAATCTTTAGTTAAGACTTAAAAAACAGAATAAACTTACACAACTAGCGACAAAGTGCGTAACTGGACTACACTTAGTTTAAACTAACTTGATATATACTTAAAGCTTAACCTGAAATATCAATACGAGATGAAAATCCAGTTAATGTTTCACATTTATTTTCCTTAGTTCTGTGTCTAATATTAATAAAGGTATATGTGCTTGCACAGATTTATTTGGCTATGGCAATTAAGACCTAAAACAGAAAACATGCACCTGAGCACTTATAGTTCAGTATAAGCAAGTGTTTAAAAATAGAACCCCACAATGAAATTTAAAACATTATCTCAGCATAATATAAACCAGTAGAAGCAAAGACATGTGCAATCTTGCAGATCTTGCAATAACTCAATTCACCTGTCGAGGACAGTTACGCTTTCAGAAGAAATCCTTCTGTACAGAGATCTACATTATCTGCCTACGTATTCAGAGTTCAACAAAAATACCCAAGACCATCACTTTACAGATAAGCCTG
>NW_010190022.1:50299-66108 GCF_000695765.1 Mesitornis unicolor | reverse complement strand
AAGAGAATTCTTCTGAAAGCCTAACTCCAGTAACAGTAGTAGAGTTCAACAGATCTGAAGTCTGCTAATTCATTTATGTATTGTCTCAAAACAGCATTATATCTATCTAGGTAAAAACGTCTGCAACTTCGATCATGGTTGTATATATGTGATTGTTTAAAATCTGACACTGAATAAGAAAAAAGTTACTTCAATAGCTGCATAAAGATCTACTAGTGTCCCAAAGTACCTTAAAATCTGCAGCACTGGTTAGAAATTGTTTAAATATTATCTTTAACTCACGCCAGTTTGTTAGCAATGGATATAAATTTCAACAGATACCATATATCACACACTCCTGATCATTTTTGTCTTTGGATTTTTGGACAAAAAGTCAAGTTCTCTTTCCAACAAAGGTCCCTCTCTCCAGCTAATGAGAAAACTGCAGTGATTACCTACCTACAATAAAGTATGGAGGAGAAAGCGATTTTTAAAGTGTTCTGTTCAAAGATAATCTAAGTTTCAAAAGATTGTGGTGGAACAAAAAGACTCCAGAAAAACATCCAATTCAAAAACTGAAAACTGCATTTCTGACCTTTAAAGCATATTCTCTATTTCTGCCAGCAGAAAACGAAAATAATTCTTAAGTGTTTTAGAAGACAGCTCTCAAAGGACCTTGAAGGTGTCTTTCCAACAGCAGCAAAAATACATTAATGCTATGCCTTTCTGTGGTCAAAATTCTGTCCCCTAAATCAAAAACTTTGAAAGCAAAAAATAAAAAAGGGCAAAAAACTGCCACAAACACCTAATTTGTCCCTCAGAAGTATGCAGAAGAAAATGAATTTTTTATTTTTTTCCACCCAAACATAGATTTTGAAGTGTCAGTACATTCCCTACGTTTCCATACCTGGAATGACTTTTTGTAGAAAAACAACAGTTTGAGATAGATACCATGATTTACAATACCATGCATTTTTCCTTACGCCTCTTTTTCAGTGTCCATATAACAACATGAAAATGTTCCAGAGGTAATCAGTAACACACTGGTCTGCAGCAAAAGCATCTCTGAAAACAGTATTTTGCAAAAAGCATCCCCACACTTAGTGAGAAATCATACAAGTGATAAAGTGAGCTGGCTTCAATGATGTGAAGTGAGATCCTCTCCTTTAACTGGTAAAGATCAGCTTCATGTATTTTATGCTCAAAATCTCATTTTCCTCTAAGGAGCAAAGGATTTTGTCTAAACTTCGTTCTACAGATCGCTCAATCACAGATGGACAGTGTTCACAAGGCTGAACAGCTGTATAAAAAAATACAGCTACAAAATGCTTCTGTGTTTCAGTAAAACTATAATGAAATCACTGTTCATACCATATACTCTTTTATATCACACCACCACTAGTAACATCCCAAATATCTATTTTACAGGATAACAGAATAATATGTAAGAAACAGATTTAAAATATATATATAGTTGTTTCTCTACATAAAGCATTACAGCTAGGAACAGTGACTGGCTAAGGAGAAAAGAGCAAAAAGAGTGAGTGCTTTAGCTGCATCCCAACGGCGTATCTGCCTCGATAAAAATTCCAGATGTATACCAGACATTCCCTACCACTCTTGGCAACTGGGCAGTATTATTTGCCCTGTGTTGATATGACAGTTATCCCTAACAGCTGTTGGCACAGTTATTTGCTAAGTGGCATAATTACTGTCATAATCTCATGCTTTCAACACTGTTAGAAAAGAAATACAAAAAAACCAGTAATGTCGCATTAAAAAATTAAATAGTTTACACAAAGATATCTTCACACTACATAGCTTCCAACATTTAACTGTTCATCAAAAACCCCAACAAGCTAATACACAGAATTTAGTTTCACAAAAGAAAAAACAGTAAATGTCTAAATTTACAGATTACTCTGGTACGTTGTTCCTTCTTCATTTCACAGAAGTGATTTCTGTCTATCAGTGAGTTTTTCATGACAGGTCATACATGCAAAGTTTTGCACCAAGTGCTGGATCTTCTAGCCTCGGTTTAGAGTCCAGTTACTGACCAAAGAACTCACCCCATTCCTAAGGGAACTACTGACTTAATAGTAATATCAAATAAAAATTGCCTTTCTGTGCTATAGATTATCTGCATGAACAAGTTTTATTACTTTTAACAGATTCAAAACATGTAACGGGTTCTTACACAGTGTGAAAATATCTTTGGTAACAAAAATGGGCCATGAGACATGACAGCTATACAAAGTAATTAAATTTGTGATACGTTACCACTGTTCCATTATCTGGCATCATTGGTGTTCCCATATTTGCAGCTCCTTCTGGTCCCATGGAAGGACCAGGACCCATTGCAGGGCCAGGTAAAGTTCCTCTGTTGTTCATATTCATACCCATCATTGGAGGAGGGCCTTGGTTACCAGCAGGTGCTGGGCTAAACGCATCTATGCAAAACAATCTATACTTAGAGCTGTCCTATCTGAATTTTACAAGAATAAACAAACAATTTACAATATTTAAAAACCCAAATGTACAAGAAATCCAATACTTGAAAAAAAGAAAAAAATTCTTTGAGACTGTACATTTATCTCAATCATCTGCTTTTAAACAGATTTTCATTAATCCCCATCATTTTGTATTACATAACCTATCGCGTATATTGGAAAATCCTGAGCTTTGCAGCTAAATATAGCTGCACAGTTTCTGTGCAAAAATTGTTCACATAGCATATATATCTAGTATAGACACCACAAATCAGCAAAAATCTCAAGCATTTTGCAGTAACTGGCAGCTCTGAGGCAACTCGGCTCTTTAGCGATCATAACACATTAAATATCAATTTGCAAGAACTGTTCTACCAGTATTATGTTAACTGTATAGAGCGTTACAGTATTTTAGTCTAATGTCTAACAGCAACACCAAAGATGGTGCTCAATTTTACAGTAAATTATTTGTAATACAGCATAAATAAATCTTGCATTTAAATGCAATTTACTACAGTAAAAGTACCAGAAAAATAAGGGAAGTTTTGTTAGAATTGAAAGTATTCTCAGTAAGAGGCAGAAGAAAAGCTTAAAGACATCTTTTGAGCAGATAATTTAGCTACAATGTTGAGCTAGGAAATACCACTGCCAGCACCCACTGACATAATCAACAGGTAGGTAAGACTGCCTTCCTAACATTTTCTGATATTGCCACAAGAAAGAAAGAAGCCTGATCAAGTAATTTACATCTGCTATTATAAAATATCACCAACTTTAAGACTGGTGGTGGTGCATCTTTCCCCCCCTACAATGATAACCCACCCTTTTAAGCCAAAATTAGTTGATGGAAGAAGACATGTCTTTGGAATCCACCCTAGGTTTGAAGTCATGACTTACAACATACAAGAATATAAAGAAATCTGACGTTGCTAGACTAATGAACTTGTTATTTCAAAAATCAACCCCTCATCACTACTACAGCTTCTTCAGTAATAAATATATAGAGGTACAACACCATAAGCAGGCCACTTAGCACAGAAACCACTGCATCCAAGATACTGCTGCTAAAATTGCAGACCTGGGCACACAATGTGCCAACTGCAAGCTGTTTGGCAAAAACACCCTGTGCAACACAGCAGAATACGTGAAGTGCTACACAAGTTTATTAGAAACAATGGAGAAAAAAAGTCTTCTAACTTTGAAAAACAGAACTCATTTCAACTTAGTAATGAGAAGCTCTCGAGATCTCTCCCCGTGACACTGAGCCAAAACAAAGGTACGTGCAAGCTGAATGCTTCTTACCTACCCACAAGCATAATCAGCTCACGTAGTAGGTAGAAGATTGTGCTACAATTAAAGAGAATTACAGCTGAATATGCCCTAAAACTGTTTCTAGTGTAATCCATCCAATGAATAAATACAGAAGGCAACTGAGAAGTCTCAACTGCCAATATAAAGAGAAATCTTTACTTTCAGATGCTAGAAGTACTCTGCAGGACTATCACGATGGTAGTGTTTAGTGCTGGCAGTAGCGCCAGGAACTAAAAACAATGCTTAATTATCTGTTATTGGCTTGCTTAACGGACTAATTAAACAGCTGGCCATACTCAGTAGTGTTTGCTTATCTTACAACTGAAAAAAAGTTCTTACTCTCTGTATCACGCAAATGCACTTCTAGGGTGACACTATCAAATCTCTGGATTATTAAGCCACTTTCAGGCAGTCAGCTCTGACAGGAGGACAACTGGGGAGCGTAATGCAAGGAGCGTGTGGGGCCCTGGCACAGTTTCAGCGAGAGGCCACTATGGCATTTTAGCTCTACATCAGAGGTTCTCCTAGCTCCAGAGGAGACTCACGAGCTAACCACCTGAAGTCCCTTTCCTTTTGGTGGAACACTGATGTTAGCAGTTGGTTCACTGGACCAGGTTCAGCAACAGATGGAAACAAGCCATCGATGTTCATGCCACAATGCACAGACACTAGCAAAACATCGTCTTCTGCAATCTAGAGGGCTGAAAAGGTATGCTCCAAGTGTCCAAACTGCACGTGCCAAGGTGTGACACAGAAGGCAGCAAGTCAAGTCAGTAATCCTCACCAATGCAGAGATAGTTCCCAAAAAAGTACTTTTTTTTTCCCACACTGAAGAGTCTAACAGCTGCACCTAGCATTACAAATCCATTTAAGTGCTATGCTGAGGCATGCAGATTTTCGCAGAACCTGTCTGCTGCAGACAACAACGCAAAAATGACTGGTCCTGCACAAGCCAGCCCAACACTAATCAAAACCGTCACAAAGGTACCCTCCTTTCTAATAATGTTACTATCCAGGTATTTCCATTACTGCAGATACTCCAGCTCTCCACTGTCCCACACGATGAAAAGTCACCAATGGCACAGTAAAGGCCGGTTAAAAAAAAAAGTTACAATTTCAACAGAAATGTTGAGAAAGGATGCCAAGATCAACAATTAAAGGTCTACTATTTACAGGTCTACTCCATGTTTTTGGGATTAGGTTCTTTTGGCTGTAGTGGTGGGGTTCTTAATGGGCTAAGGAAAAAAAATCTCTACAGTGAGATAAGCTAAAATCTCTGTTCCAGATACTGTGGAAACAAACACTATCTTTACCTATTGGTTATGGACATATTCCCCTACTTAAAATAGTAGTTCACTGTTACTAGAACTTCATTTGGAACTACACATTTATTTCTGAAAGCATTTGGATCATGTTTAAAATCCAAAGTCATAGACAAGAAGTACAAATCAAAACTACGATGAACATTGCTAAGCAGTAAAACTTAAGAAAAAGGACTGCAAACTGAATGCTATAAATTCACATCTAAAATCTGTAAATTAAAAGGATATCTTGTGGATCTGGACAACCAGCATTAGTAGTTTCCACAGTATCAGTATTTACAAAGTCTTCTAAATAAATGAAATTTTTAGGTTGAGTGCAATAATATGCAAAAGTACAACTATTTTAGAAAATTAGTCAAAATCCACGCTTCTGCTGTAAATAATTTCACAATGTCTTCCTTCAGAATTATTTTTTAAAGCTCTATCTTCACCAAAACAAAAAGCCTATTTCTATTTGCAGCTGTAAGTGTCTCTAATAATTGCAAGGAAATGGTGAATTCTAAAACGTGGTCTGAGCCAATTCATTAGTTTACAAATTAACATTACTGAAAACATCAAGCAAAAATGCTTACTAAGTTTTGTATGTACTTTCTAATTTAAAATATGCAAATATAGTATGAAATTTTCTTAAAATTAAAATCTTATTTTAAATTAACAACAGTAAGCTTCTAAGAGACAAATAATAGTTTAGTAAGATTTTTTTGGTAAAAGAAATATTCCAGGTTTCAGTCTTGTTTAAAAGCAGATATTCTGATTAAGTAAGATTCCAAACTGTTTCCGCCTGCATACACAAAGCAAGCGCTAATAATTAAGAATGTACTTTTCCAGACTTCACAGTAACAGTTTTCAGCAGTGAGAGTATTTTATGTCACAAAAGTGAACTGAGAATACTTGCAAATACAGACTTGCAATAAATTAGTAGAACACCAACCCAATTATTCATCCATCTTTTGTCAGGTATGTCAACAAGAACTTACCGATTTTAAGCTCTACATCATTTCACCTTATGCTGTTTCAGGCCCAACTTCTCTGAATAGGCAGTACTTTCAAAAGAACCTCACATACTTTCTGAAGAAAAAATTCCTCTTTTGTATCACATAATTTCTAGAGGTCACCTTTCCCTGCCTTTTTGCTTCTCTTAACTTGGATAACATTTTTCTCCCACAGGTAGTTAAAACAATAAAATGAAGACTTCTGTTGGGGAAAAAACCCCAGCTGTTTGGAAAGAAGATGTGTGAGATTTTTTCATCTCCTAATACTATTTATTCCTTTTTATCAGTAGTCATCACTTATTAATAGTGCTTGAGTAACATGTACAGTCCCAAAGAAAAAGAAATTGTACATTACAGAAGCCTTTTTCCTTCAGATCCCTACCTCCCATGTTTATTGCTCCACGAGGACCCATATCACCCATTCTCATTTCCTGTTCTCTCTGAAAGTAAACATAGTTTTCATGGTCAACCTATCATTCTTAGAACTTAAGACATTCCCATTTACTCCATTAAAAAAAAAAAATTAAGTTTCCAAAGTTTCCACTGATTAGAAAAATGTACAAACAATAAAGTTAACTATACTCCCGTTTTTATAAAATCAAATGGGATGATAAGTTCACTATAGCAATGCTGTAGATTTCTGCATAATGCTAAAGGTTAAATATCACAAGTTTATTTTACCAGCTGCAGCAATCTAAAGTTTCCAAATAGTCATGTGATCACCTGCAAATGAATCCATCTTCATGCAGGGTTTTTCATTATAACAAGCAGTATACTTACATTTAAACTATAAATAAAGACAATTTATTACAGTATTGACCAAAGGCCATGGTTCAATAATAAAGCCAATTCAGCTCCACAACTCAAAAATGCTTGCGCTAATTGGAAACCAAGCTCTGATGTGTTGTATTATGGTATATAAACTTCATCTGCCAGTTGATCTTTGTTCAAATATCACAGAATCATAGAATACCAGGTTGGAAGGGACCACAAGGATCATCTAATCCAGCCTTTCAAGGTTTAAATAGTTTTGACTTCACTTGGTGGTGGTACATTTTTTGATAAATTATATCATGCTATCGCTATGCCAGTTCAGATACTGACCATCCTTTTGAAACTACCATCAAAATGTAGTATCTACATCAACTATGTCACATGCATTTATACTAAATAGACAAATAACATGCCAAATTGATCCATATTCAGTTGATGCTCAGTCATTCAACAGCAAGAGAGTTACTGATCATGAACCATGGCCTACTATGAAACAATACTCAAAAGAGTACCCGGAGTGCCAAAAACTATTACCTTGGGGAAAATCAACTATACCTATCACAGATAATTCCAAGGGATTTCAGTATTACCGCTTACATCAAAAGGATGAAATAGAAACAAATTCACAGTTCAAAATGAAAACGGATTAATTTTCTGCAAGAACGTTAACATATATTCCACTCTTGAGTGAACGTACATGGGCCACAAATAAGCATATGAAAAACAATTTACCTGATTCTGAAAATCATTCCACTTTATAAGTTCAGGTGAACTTTGAAAACAATTCCATATATCAGGTAACCGAATAGGTCTTGCTAAAAGCAACCTTTAAACTGAAATATTAATCAAATCAAAATACATTCACAGTATTTTCACCATTTCACAAAACTCCTTTTAGTTCAATCATGTTTGGGATGCCAAACGTGAATCTTCTATCTTCACACACTTAAAGCAGCAGACTCCAATACTGGACAGAACAGAGTCAAGAGTTTTGTAAAAATATCCTGGTACGGGAAATTGTCATAAGATAAATGACAGGTCTCAGGTCAATAGCTTTGTTTCTGTAACTCATATTAACCTAGAAAATTAACTTAACACAAGACGATTATACACTATTTTCAAAAGAAATAGCATGAAGAGGAAAAGTAAGGCCTCGTAACTTTTAAAAGACACAGGCAGTTTTAAGGTCCAGCTATGAAAGGCCGCTGATGAAGACTAAAAAGGACGTCATCTTCTGACCCTAGAACCCACATTAAACGTTTATAACAGAACATGCAACCACTTTGTCAGTCTTTGCACAGTAACAACAACTGACATCTTAAGTAAAATCAGCAGCCCTATTAGGATCAGGCATACCCAAAAATTGATACTAGTGAGTTAAGTCACAAAATCAGCACACATATTGATTGTTGATATTAGTCTGCTTTTACACCTCAGCCTCGTCATGAAGCAGCAGAAGGAAAAGTGGTAGATCATTCCTAATGTCAATCCCTAGTCCAACATGGTAGAAAAAAGATCGTGGCAATCAGATGCATAAATGCATGTGAAAAAACAGAACATGCCACAAACAGCTGTGAGATATCCTTGAGCTACAAGGAAAAGTACCAGATTTTGAATTACTGTACATAACTTGATGCATCGCAGGTTCAACTGCAAGGTGATGGGCGGTTTTTTTTGTTTTACTGTGAGATGTGTCATATAAGGCAGTGTCCAGAAAAATACCAGCTAGATATGGACATTAAATACAGAGCTAGAAATCTGTACTAGTTACAAGAATTCAACTAGATTTCTTTGCAAAGGACAGAAGCATTGGCAAGCTATAACACACACTTCTTTTAAGAAGCACAGTACACTTCCTCCCAGCAAGAAACTAGTTTTTTCTCAGCTTGAAATGATACCAGTCTTCAGTTAACAGTAATACAACAAAGGAGGTGTAGAGAAACCAACTTTTACTTTTTTTTTTAGTCTAGTCTAACCTTTAACAAAAAACATGATTTGCCATTTTTGAGCTTTAACTCTGGTGTTGAATTACTACCTTATAAAAAACATTTCAACATTTCAGCTATAGACTCATGATCCATAAATGTGCCTTATGATGTCTACTGTTAATCTATCAACATGCCTACAGGAATTATTATTAGTCCTACTAATAATGCATGTTCACAACTTACGTTCTTTTGAATTTTCAGCATGAGGAAATTCTACCCATACGGTTAACATGGAATTAGTAAATTTAAGATAAACCCACCATCAGAGAAAGCACTCAATTTCAAATGTTAACTGACAGCATATAGCATGAATATAATTAAATGCACAACGTATTAACTATAAAAACATGTGCTTAATTTGCCAAAACCTGTATTTGCAGGAATCCAGATGGTAACAAAAATTCAGTCCTATCTCATACACATCATGTCCTAGACAGCTATTTACTATGTGAGCATAAACACCTTATTGCAGGTAAGTTAGGTCACCTATTCAATGGTCTTTGCCCAAAATACAGGAAAGAAAGAAATACCAACAGACAGTTACAATAGAGTAGCCAAACCAGTGGTGGCTGATATTCCAGTCCACCTGAGAGCTTTGTTCTTGGATACTCAAACCCTTTGCAGAACATAGCAATGACAGCGATATCTTCTCAGAGCTTCTTCTCCTCCCTATGTGACTGCCCATTCTTCTTCTGAGTAGCAGCCTGTGTCAGTCCCTTCCCTGAAGCCACCCATAACTACCCGTAACAGGGAGTTAAAACTGAGCAGCAGGAGAAGAGGCTTAACTTTTACTAGAATAAGGTGTAGGGAGGCGATTAAGAACCTCTGAAGTCACCCGGTACCTGGGAAAACAACTTAAACTGGAAGAGAACAAGAAAAATGGATGACAGGCAATTATAGGGGGAAAAGAAAGCCGTAAGACAAAGGATGCATAGTAAAGTGCAATTTAAGTTTTGGGAAGATTAAAAAACCCAAACAAATAAACAAAACAAAAACAACAAAGGGAAGCAAGTAAAGAACAGCATCTTATTGTAAAAGGATAATTCTTTACACAACTCAAAAGCTTTCCAAACAACTTTTGTTGCAGGATTCTTATAAAACACTGCAAAACTCACTAATGCAAACAAACCTCAAAAAGGTCTGATTAATGTAATTTGCTTGTAGAAAACTGCTATGACAACTATAGCATTATACTTGCTAATTACTTTAGATTTGCATTAAAAAGCATTACAAATGATGTTTCCTTACAATATCAAGTCCTTTTAATGTCAACTGTAAAAAGCAGATCTACACAAAAACGCTGAATACCCCTACTTTTCAAATTACATCTATATTGTACATTCAATATAGTGTGGGTTCTCCCCTTTAAAAAGGTATTAGAAACAAGGTTACTTAATCATTCAAGATCTATCACACGCAATGTTCTTAAACCTCAAGTACCACTGATACCAGTAGTCCAAGTATACAGAGAACTGCCAAGATGATTCTTCTAGTTTTTTTTAAAAAATGTACTAATATGTTCTTAAATTCACTCTTTAAAATGATGAAACTGTTTCAAGAAGACATCTAAGAATTGATATGGGAGAATGTATCAGATGCAATTCCCTTCTCAGATTGAAAAATAAAAATACAAGTAGTTATAAAACTGGATTTTAACTGATAAAACAATACCATCTTTTCCCAGAAACAGGCCATGCAATTGCAGCAGCCCAAAGAAAATGAAGATGCACTTCCCACTTAATATAGGACTATTCACTCACCTTTCAGCTAAGGAATGGTGGCCAAAATAATGCTAAGACACAGCATCAAAAAATTCCCTTATCAAGAAAAAAAAAAAACCCAAAAAGCAAAATGTAATTCACAGGGCTGCTGATTCTCTCACCTGTTTTCATTAACATGGACACTGAATTCAACTTTTTAGCGGACTCTGCATGTGTCAAAATAGGTAAGACGTTTCTGTACCTCTTACTAGAATTCATTACTCTCTTCTAGAATGATTATTTCTTTAAGTTCTTTACAGGTAAAGAAAAATTACTTACAAGGACAAGAGAACTAAATTTATATTAATGTGCAAGACAGCTACCACAGCATATTAAAAATGACAGTTAATATACCTTGTAACATATACTAGTATATTTTACTCATAGTTAATAAAGAATTCTGTACAATAGTACTGCATTATACAACCTCATTAACTAAGTATTGAAAAGTGTCTCAGTGCATCACCTCACACATATTAACACTGGAAAAAGCAGAAACGGATTGCATTGTATGTGTGAGAGAACACACATACTCAACACTTCTAGCTTCCAGATTCAGAAGAAACTTTTCAAAAAGAAAGTTACACATTCTCTTGAATTCACCTTTATTTTAATACCAGCCATTTCTGATCTTTACACGATGGAAGACATTTTAAGATCCTCTTTTGTTTAGATAAAACTAGCTTCTACTTTCCGAAACATGCACCTTGCTGGTTGTTTTTTTCAAGGGCAGAGTACAGTGTTAAATAACTCTAATCCACCCAGTATGCTTTTTTTAAGTCATCCTCCTACAGCTAGATGCAAAATCCAGTATGAATAAAAACTGACTTCTTTTAACACATCAATCCTCATGTGATGTTTAAGTTAGGTCTACACTGAGAGTTTTGGCTAAGAAAGCGGTTTAATTGCACTAATGATACTCACATTACAGAGACAGCTATGTGGTTATCTCACTAACCCACATTTAATAATCCTCTGAAAGAAAACACTACCTAATACAAAAGAGACAGCCAGCAGGCTAATCTAAAAGAGGTACGCCCACAGACCACCTAAAGGCCCCTCAAATTTGTGAGAATCAAGGAAACTGAGATATCTCAGGAACCGCAACACATTTTTACTAAGTACTATGATGTACATTTCATTGTACACATTAGCATATAAAAAGAATGTCATTTATAGCAGCTGCAAAGTCTTAACACAATCTGATTACAAGGACTGAAAACATTCAAGAATGAACCACTGTTACATTACTACTATCTCAAAAGATACTGCTGCAATTACTCTTTTTTTCTTAAGACCAGTTTCAAGATATGCAAGGTAAGTTTCTCTCAAAATCTAAGCCAAAGGAAGCCGAGTACATTAATCTATTTGCTGTTCTTGCAAGTTGGCCAAAAAAAAGATTTGTATTTCATATTCTCCAAATACGACTGCAGTGTATAAGAAGACAGCAGTCCACATGTTCTTCTTTCCTTTGTAATGCAGAAAAACAATTATCTACCAGATTTCACTTACATTTCAAGTGTCCCTTCCTCAATTTTTTTAAAATCCGAACTTTTCTAGTTAATTCCACCTCTGAAAGAAAAACCTGTGACATCCTGTAGAATGAGCATATATATAAAAAGGTAAAACTAGATCAAAAAACATATTTGTTATAAAACGTGGACCAAACCACCACCATTGAAAATGGACAGAAAATTTCTTTTTCCCAACATAAAAGACTCTCAAATACTTTTGTTATTCATCAGCCTCCACATGGCACACTGGGCTTGTTTCAGCCTGGAAATAAGTTTCAGCTACTATTTCAAAATTAGCAAAGGGAAAACTAAAGAATTTTGTAGAAAAATACTACTGCAGGAAGGTAAGTTAAGAGCTGGTTGAAGTTGTTTCAAGAACGTCAACTGAAAATGGTTAATACCTTAAAGCAAAACCCGTCTGCAGTAAATAGTCACTTCCTGGCAAACTATTAAAATAATGTAAAAAAAAAAAATGAATTTTCTTCAAAATTTAAGCTTGGAGTAGAAACTAAACTAGATTAGGAACACAGTACAAAATACTTGCAACTGTTATACAATGGAGACATTTTCTCACTCCTATGTCACGAGAAGCAGAAAATAACCACTGCTCTAAACTATAGAAATAAGGCAAATGAACTAGAAAAGACAATTTCAAAGTTAGATGAAAAAATGTGATCATTACTGGTTTTCATCTCAGAACAAGTGAATAAAAGAAAACTTACTGTCTGAGCCAGAAAAGGTAGTAATATAACCTTTTATTTTAAAAAAGACATTCATTAATAAACACTGTCATGGAGACAACTGAGAATTTGGTCACTGACTTGGATGCAGAGAGATTCACCCATCTTCATGATTAAAAACTGCCCATCGCTACTACAGGAGTTGCCTACACGTCTACAGAGATTTTTCTGAATGTCTTTTGTCTACTGACCTAAACATTAAACTTTTACAATAGAAACTGCTCTTCTGATTATTGAGCTTTGTCCCATGTTGAGATTTCTCTTTTCTGCTTTATGTTGTCTCGTAGTTACTTGCTGCTTCTCTGAATTTTAGTATTTTATTGAAAACACTGCATTGATATAACATTACTTACCAAGTTATTTACCCCACCTCTCCCACTTTCATTTGTTATAATACAGTAAAATATTGCATATAAAACATCTACAGAATAAACCTGACTAGGCAAGTTAACTACAGTTCCTCATTTTCTCACCACCTGTGGAAAATGTTACTCACCAGCCAAAAAAATTAATGTATATGGATAGAAAAATCTGGCTCCAAACAAACTGCATATAAACAGCAGCTACGAATAAAATCTAAAGACTTTAATTCCATGCCTCTGCCCAAGCATCTTTATGTCATCTGTTCAGGCAAAGCAAATCCTACCATGCACCTTAACACCTATGACAGTATGAAGCACCCTCTGAGGGTGTAGCTGCAAAGAAAGATTTTTATATTTTTTTTCCAAATGCCATTGCCGTCAACCATTTGAGAGCAAACAGGAACAGATGTATTCCATCAAAGTTTCCTCTTGATCTAACAACTAACACAAAGAAGGTCAAATTCTGCTTCTCAAATATTTTAAGTTAAAATTCAGAAATAATTTTTCACATAAAGGTACTTAGAAAATGTAATCACTGTAACAGATCTGGAAATCCTTAAAAACAAGTAATATCTATATATTAACTCTCTTGATTTCAGCTTCCTCACTACAACATTCTGTCAAATAATTCAGTTCCACTGGAGTTAAGAGGCACTTTAGGTCTATGGAACCAATACACAAAAACACTCTTCCCCTTTCTATTAGCTTCATTTTTTGAATGGCATTAATAAAATTAAAAACAAATTTAATACAGTTCAGCAGCTGAACATTTTTTTCATTTGTAATCATTTTAAGGCACTTAACTGTTTGCTTGCCTGAAAAGCTACTTTCTGAAACGAATACCCACTACATCTCCAAGTTCAGAACTCACAGAGGTACTATAATCACATTACATTCACAATATATTCAAACCTTCACAAGCATATTATGCTGCAGCTTTGAATTAAAGTATCAAAACAGACATCCATGGAAGCATGGAGGATACTTTACTTTCACAGAACAAGTTGTGAATTATTTAATTTAAGATGCACTCCATAATTCACCCTGGTGGATGTAGAGCTGAAGGGCTGTTAAACTGGTAGCAAAGTCTGGGCTAACTGTGCCATCATGTAGAAATACACTAAAACTTTTAACAGAAAACTGGGCATTACAAAACAATGCT
Organism: Mesitornis unicolor; assembly: GCF_000695765.1. Taxonomy (NCBI): domain Eukaryota; kingdom Metazoa; phylum Chordata; class Aves; order Mesitornithiformes; family Mesitornithidae; genus Mesitornis; species Mesitornis unicolor. The sequence continues at coordinate 51,715 of NW_010190022.1, read as the reverse complement.
GCATTTTAGATTTGGAAAAGGTTAAGTTTTCCTTGCACATGAAAAAAAATCTAGGCAAATATTCAAAAAGAATGAACACTGGACTGGTTCAAAACAAGATGAAGGATGACACGAAGTAAAAGTCATCAATATTTACTTAGAAGAAAAAATAACCAGTGAAGAATATCCTTTATCATGAAGTGTTTACGTAAAAATCTAATTCTTAATTGGAACGTTGAATATAACGTTACAAAGTCAACTGAAAACACTTTAAAAGCAGCACCAGTTAGAGGCACAGTACACTAAATAGAAGTCTTCTGGACTGTTGTAATGACAACTTTTCCTCACCAAGTAAATAATATTCTATTATTCTGTAATTATATATGATGACTAAATTGTAACAACAAAAAAAGTCTAGCTGTAGTTGCTATGCCATAATGGATCTGAGTTATGAAGTGATTAGAATATGCAAATACTAAAGCTGAAAGCCAAAGGTTTTTTTCATCACCACAAAGAGGTCCTCTCCTGTAGGAGAGGACATACATATGCAGTCTTTTATACACGTTATGAACGTTGCTTACAATCAGACTAGTTCAGTGTCTAAGATTTCCCCAAAATCTAGCCTGTCCACACACACAGGACTTAAATACAAAACATGAACAAAAACATCAATGAAACTTCCTGGCATGAAACCAGGTTCCATCGTTTTCCAGCTCTCCATTGTTTTCCTGCTACTACTTTTTTACAACCTGGAAGTCATTTACTGTGAAACAGAAGCAAGATGAAGTAGACCTGAATGAAGAAAAAAACACTTACCACTTGAATAAACAGAGTTTTAACTAAGGAAAAAAATATTCATTGTATCAGGCAATCATAGTATTTAAGAAACTGGTCATCTAAAGAAATCAAAATGGATTTAGAATTTCTTTTTCCCATTAAATCCCCTGACCAAAGTGCACACACAGTAACTCTTAAACTACAGTGTCTGCTTTCATCAAAAGACATCTAACAAAACCTATTTTATTTATGTACTAGAGACCTAAAGGTCAGAATCATGTTAGAGACACAATGGAAATGAAAACAAACAGGGTCAAAAAACCAGCTAGTTCTTACCTAAAGAACATACAAGTTCCCCTATAGATAAACAAATGTTAAGTAATTCAGAAAGGGCGAGGGAACAAACACAAAGACACCATACGCAAATCAAATTTTAAAAGGATTATAAAAAACAGCACCTTATACAAAAGAGAAACAATACCTGAAGAACACTATTTTGACATTGTCTTTTTTTCAGATCTTTTGTACTAATACATTCAGAAAAGACACTTACCAGCTAATCTGCCACAAGTACATCAACAAAACTGAATTCTGCAACACTAGTAAAAGCAGTGTGCTTCAAGTCACATACAAAACAAAGCCAATACAAATACTCTTTCA
>NW_010190022.1:47807-50268 GCF_000695765.1 Mesitornis unicolor | reverse complement strand
ACGACGTTACGGCTAAATTAGTGAGCCACTAGCCACTGCAGGAAATCATAATGTTTGGGAAAAACATCTTTAAATGGTAAGCATTTAATAAATTTAATTGACTATTTAAATTTTAGTTTCTATTAACAAAGATACGAAGCTACAGAGTTTAATAATACAAAACAAGTCTACAGAGGTTTTCTTAAAAAACACTTATTAAAAACGCTAATTCATCTAACAATAACACCTGATCTCTGGAAAATTCAAGTAGAACCTAAGGAAAGACTTGATGGAAGACAGAAATATCACACTTGAATTCCATATTCCTCAGGAAGATTTAATAACCCAAAACAACCATTAGCTCTGGTAATGAAATAAACCTACCTGATGCTTACACTACAGAAAGGAGGCTTAAAAAAATATTAATGAGAAAATCCCTAATTATTTTAAATAAAAAATAGCATTTAGCCTGGTAGCAAAAGACAGGCAACCTCACTAAGACAAGCTGATTTCTATGTCTTGGTTTACTGTGCTATCGCTATTAAAATTTTTCATTCCACGAGAGCTACTGAAGCAAAATGTTAAGAGGCTGAGCAAAAGGTCAGAGGCTTCCTGCTCACACTAAAAAAATAAAACTACTCAGAAGGCACTGCATCTTGAGAGACAAGCCACATCTACAGAGAAGCTTTCTTCACACTAAGTAACAGGTCCATCAATAGGTTTCCACACATCAAAATACTATTTTTACAGACTCCTTTATTGCTGCTTTGGAGTTTTATTCCTTCTTTAAACACAGACCCCTTGAATACAGACACATTTTTCTAAGCTGAGGAACTTATTTTGGCTTCATGTCTCAATCCCACCAAACAAGATCTCAGGATTTAGATAGGTGGATGAGTCCAAAATAGGTACCAAGTAGACAACTGAAACTGAAAGTTAAAGTCTTCTTAGTCTGGGTAAATACATGCACAAACTCCAAGCCAAACTTAACTCCAGTAGCTGGGGAAGAAAAAATGAAAATTATTAAGGCAAACAATTTTAGCTTCTTCAAAATATGTAGGGCATTTATTAATTACATTCACAAAGGATTTTGCTAAATTATTTATAGAAGCCTCATTCTTACTTGTCAGAAGATGAGAAATATAAGAACTCAGTATTTGAGGAACTTAAGATCATTTTTTTAACTTGCGAGCAGTAACAATTTTTAGAAAATAAGTTTAAAATACAGAATATTGACTTACTATATCTGCTTCTGAATAATTTTTAATATATTCTTAATTTTATTTTTATCTGTAAAATCCATGAAACAGCCTAAGCTAAATACGTAAATGAGAGAACTCTATAAACAAGCACACCAGATGCATTTGAAGTCTTTCCATTAATAATTGAACAAAACTGGCATCCGTTAAATCTGAGGCCTCATGAAACACTAAGGTGGCAAACACTGATGCCATTTTGCCATTGCATGTGAAGTATCTTTAGAAAAGTCGTACTTTGTTTCTTGATCCAACAGTCCTACTGAAAGAAAATTAAGTTATAAACGATCTAAAAAACACAGACAAAAAATTTCTTATCAATTACAAACCTGGGAATGCTTACAAGTAGTACTACACCACCTAAATTCCTTCTGGAGATTTATGCACTTTTGACAGCACATTAAGGGACAAAAATTACTTGTGAATGGTCACTTGTTCTGTTTGCAAGTTCATATGATTAAAATATTATGTTCTAAGTTTTGTGCAAACATTTGAATATGATGGCGGAGTAAAATATTTTCATCTCCTATTGTATAACAACTTAACACAAGGAACTTATCGTATTATCCTAAATATTTATAGTTCACACACACTGAAATAGTTGTAAATTAAATGTAACATTGCAATGCTTATTTAACCACTGAAAAATTACCTTAGTAGCATCCTTGATATACAGAGAAACGTAATTCAGAAAGTCAATTATGAACCATCCTATAATGGCCAAGAAATACTTACAAAAATGTATCTTATTCCACAAATAGCTTCTGTTTATGTACACAAACACATAATATGCTACAAAAAGATGGCTGAAGATCTGCATTGATTTTTATGCAGTGTCTTTTCACATTAAAAGCAGATATGACAGATAAAACAGTTTTTATATCTGGCCATGTAATTAAGGGTGGAAAGTAATTTATTTACCTTCTGAAAATACTACAATTTGAATATTTTAAGGGCTGCTAAGGAATTGTTATTCTTGCCTAAAGCACCAAATTCAGTATCTAGAACACTGTTTGAGGAAGAAATGCAAGATTTAAGCAGCTGTCTACTGATACATATCACTGCAATCCTTCAAAAAAAAACAAACAAAAAACAGTGCCACTGCCAAAATTAAGACCACCCACAAAAATACGATCTGCCTATTTATAAATTGTTTGCTCAGTGTTACTTTATGCATAGGAATAAACTTGATTACTGTAGTAAAACCACTGCCAAGAAAGCAGGAA
>NW_010190022.1:47016-47776 GCF_000695765.1 Mesitornis unicolor | reverse complement strand
GCAGGAATGTTTTGTCAGATTGGGGTGGTTTTTTCAGTTCTGCATTTAATGATCTCTTTCTCCAAGCCAGTTTTACCTTAGAAGGCTTCTAAGGCAGCAAACATGAACTGCTTACTTATTCCATGTGTATGTATGCTAGACTGCAATAAGGAGGTAATTCACCTCTCCCAACCAAACTCTAAAGCAGCTCCACTTTATAGCGGTTTAAGAAACAAGAGTCTATATATTCATATAACGTCACAAAACTTCAACACCATCAGCTTCACTAAGTACTCAAGACTGTCAAGATAAAAATAACCATAATGTGTTTTTAGTAGAAAAAAATCATATTTTAAAAGATTCTTGGAAATAATTATTAATTTATTTTTATTGGAAATCTGCCTTAGCTTAGTTTAGATTTGCATAACCTGGGAAACAATTCTGCATTCAATGAAAATGTGAACTTCTTACATAACTGGTGCTTTAGAGCATAATGGAATGAGAAGACAAAAAAATGCAGTTCAATTCACTTTAGAGGCAAGAATAGCAAAAAACTATTTCTGAATTACAGAAGTCCAAGGAAATCCAACTGACAGGCTTCTGTCTTACTATTTAACCTACCAGTGAATGTAGAAGTAAGGAATAAGATACACCTCAGTAGGCGAAAAATAATAAAGAAACGGGAAGCTACATTCATAAACCACTCCAAAGAAGGACAAAACTCTTAGAAAAAAGACTAAATAGGTTTGTTGCTTGGGGTTTTTTTAATCAAGTTTCTGGC
>NW_010190022.1:30141-47004 GCF_000695765.1 Mesitornis unicolor | reverse complement strand
TGAAGCTGTGAATTTTGTTGCTGTTTTGGGAAATGCTTTTTACTCCCTTCCTCTCATCTGTCTTACAGCTTTTGATCCAAGTCCACTACAATCTCTGCTGTTGAGGTAATCTCCACTGCTTTACCGGCTGCCACTTTGATACTTACACAACACACTTGAGCAGCAGAACTTCTGTGTAACAAAAACTGAAGGAAAGCAAAACATTATCTAGGAATAATTCTTGAAAAAAACAGGAGATAAAAATGTTAAGTACTTAATATACAGTCTCACATAAAAGAACAGTAAGTATTCACAAGATGGAACTGAAGAAACAAGTTACACTTGAAAAAGAAGAAGTTTCCTTGGAGGAAAGAGGACAAGGACACCCAAAAATCTCAACTCCCTCTTTAAACCATCAGTAAGAAGAGCTGTAAACTACAGGCCAGTATTGTTTCATTAAGTACAATACCCACCTGACACTATTTTGCAGTGTTACTAGAGTACACCATAAAAATAAGACTACAACTCCTACATTTTTTGGTCTCTTTTGTACACACATGGAAATTATTTTAATACACTAACTCCAAATCACTCTCTTTTCACTAATCTAAGCTGGTAACATGAATAAGAGTAGATCCAGGAACTGCAGTTATTTGGTAAAAAGGCTCTAATGGAGATTTAATAATGTGAACCTATGTAAGCCATTCACAATAGGACAGTCACCATTACACAGTTTAAATAATTAATGTATTACTAGCACTTGGAAGTACTGTATTTTTAAGAAAAAATATTGGTGCTGCTGAAAAATAAAATGCTCTTTTCACTGATCATCAGCGAGCTCCTCTGTTAGCAAGAAATACATATGCAAAATATTACAGGAAAACAAGTTTCCTGCTTAAGCTGTCATGAAATTAGTATGCAGCTATATTGAGCCGTAACAGCAGATTTCAACTAAGCAACTTTTAGAAAGCAAGGGAAAAACCCTAGCCAATACAGAAGTGTTTATCAGTAACTTTCCTACTGGAGATCACACAACTAGACTAAAAAATTGCTTAGGTATCACTAGGTTGCCCATTAAAGTAACAATACAATTGATTTTTTTTTTAACATACAACATCACCTTGAACAAGAATGTTCCAGGAAGATAAATCCCCACACAGAAAATATTTTTATTATCTGTAACTAAACTGAGCAATTGGTAACTGCGTTAAACTTAATCATAAGATGTTCTTCAAAAGTAGCCATACTAAAAAAAATCAAAGTTTAGCAAGTTAGGGGAAAAGATACAGAAAAACTTTAAACAGGAAAGCCTAATACTGCAGCCTTATATGAGAGGTTCCAATTCTGGTTTTCATTACACTTACCATTTATGTCCTTCTTTTATACTGAACAGTAAAAAGGGATAGGATATAAGTGAAGGAAGCTTACTTTTCAAAGCTTTTAAGAAACAGAAACAAGGATTAGAAACAAATATTATTTTTCTTCTAAATATATCACTGGCAGAAGACTTTAATATGTCATAATGATTACGCCAAAAGAGTTTATCAAGACAAGATATGGTAAAAAAACTATCCACGGGTGTAATAAAACTATTTTCACCAAGAGGCAACTGTTCAACTCTTTAGAGAGTAACTTTTTTCAGTGTATGCACAACTGTAATCTGAGACTACAAGTAATGATACCAGATGGAGTCTGTTCATAGTAAACAAGTATTAGTAAGAATAATAAAAAAGTTAGTTGTATAAGAAATTCTACTAAATTGAAAAGATTTTATGTATCATTTTGCAATCTCTAGGAATGGTTTACAATTCTCTGCTACAAAATGCAAAGGCTTTCTCAAACTCCCATTCACGCTATACAATTTAAGTACAGTTACCTAAAGTCCTGTTATAATGAACACCTATAGAATGACAAGCCATGCTTAGAGTTCCATAGCTGCACTTAAAGACAGTTCCTAAAAAAGCAAATACATAACTTTCAATTTTGTTTCAATTCTTCCTCTTTCAAAGTTCAAAGGACATTATAAGTAAAACATAACACATGACCAGAATACTAAATAGTCTGAAGAGTAAACATTTTTTTTAAATTATTGTATATGCCACTTCAAGTTCACATGATATTAAAAATCACAGCCTGTAATACGTATCCATTTATATAGCTTATAAGACCTTTGGTAGGGTTGTCACTGCACAGCTACATCTATACGTTCTTGCAGTGTATTAATTAGTTCCAGATGAACACACAATTCCAGTAACGCAACTCAGTGGAAAAGCTACACTCTTCCAAAGCATTATTCCACTTTTACCTTTCCCCCCCTCAAAAAATGTTATTGTATAAAAGTCGCAAAAATTATACATAGTGATTGAAGTGCTTTCCATTTGAACCATCCCTTTTCCCTTCTTACACTACATTTTTGCCATATCCAGCACACCAACAGTTTCTATTCACACAGACTTCGGAATTTAAAGACACAGATAAGCACGAGGATGGCCAAACTGTGGCAAGCAATTCAAGCACAGGGGCTAAGGTAACATTATCTCAAGACAGCTGCAAAAAGAAAACCAGCAGAGGTTGCTGTGGCCAACATTATCCAGTTTTCCCAGTACTCCAAGCTGCAAGGTATAGGCCACAATCTCCCAACAGCAATGAAATCTGAGGGAGCTACTGCCATCTCAAGCCTGTGGGTTGGCTCCCCAGTTTCTCTCTCCTGCGGCACAATGCAACATGTAGCAGGGTCTCACAGATCAGCCACAGGAGGATTTTAACAGGTAGCTCACAGGGTCAGAAAGTCAGGCCACCCCAAAAGATGCTATGTGAAGATATTAAGGTGAAATGGAATTTCACATTTGGCACTACAGAAGTCACAATCACTAAGCGCTATTTCTAAATTACATCAGACAATTGTTAAATGCTATTTTACGAGTATGTTTAATAAAGGACATTATGAGTTTTGAATTCTTGTCCTTCAACACCCCAAACAAAAGACATGCTGAAACCAGTTTTCTTTGGCAATGTAAGTACATATGGAAATAAATGATTGCTTGTTTTCTGCTGCAAGTTTCTCAAAAAACACAATCAGTGAAGTTAACTGATAGCTCTTAGTAACATCAAAGGATCAATTTTGCTTCCTCTTCCTCTTTACTAAAAACACCAAGGGGCAGAGGATAGAGAAAAATGATGTCCTGCTGGTAACAGGACATCTTTTAGTTTCTAACTTCTCTTAGGATGTCTTGGATCATATATAATATACTCTTCTCAATCCTACAATATTATGGTATAAAATGTAAAATAGGTATTTCTTCCACAAAACAATAAATCAGAAAGTAACTGAGAAATCAGCACTATTTTTTTTATGTACCTGTACAGGGGAGCAAAATTCCCTCCTGCAGACTACAGTTATTATAATAATGTAAAAGAGTATTGTGTAGACTCATTGCTTCCTCACCGAGAGTAGCTGTAGCAGTAAAAATGTATCTTTCTTACATGAAACTAAAGCATTCACAATACAGGTTGCATTCATTTAACTGCTTTGGTTGGCAGGAAAAAATAAAATCATACCCTTGACCAAAATAGATCATCATGAAAATTTAGAAGCTGACTCCTCTGATACCACTATTTTTGTAATACTTGCAGTATGAGTCTTCAGAGGCAGAATACACCTAAAATACTAATATAAAGAATGTAGAAATTATAGCAAAGAACCATTTATTTTCCCACTTTTTCAACCCTTCAGTCTCCTTTACTAAAGATTTCGAGGTTTTCCTCATCTAGTTTTACAGTAGGGTCAAAGCAAAGAGTGATTTTAGGCTCCACGTGAAGTTGACACTGCCCATTTTGTTTCTGAAGTATATTAGTCTTAGTTAAGTATAAACCAAAACAAGCAATTCAAACCAGCTTAACAGCCTGAACTGGTTTAAAATTTAAACCTTCAGTCAAACTAGGGAACTTTCTCATGGAAACATAACTTATTCCCATGACCTCCCACTTAGAAAAAATTCTATTATTTTACTGGAAAAATAATTTCCCAAATAAAAAAAAGGCAAATTATTATCTAACACCTTCACTTAACTGTTACATCACTAGCTTGTGGGAAAAGTGATGGCATCATACAAGTGAGTAACTGCACTACTATATTTGTACCATTCCACTCATGAGAACAATGCAGTGCTGAAGGAAAAACAGTAAACAAGAAGGTGGCAGCTCACCAGCTAGTATACAAAAATACTACAATAAAAAAAGCATTCTTTTACCACTTGTACTTTCATCAGAATTTTACTTACATTGTCCATGAAATTTGGCTTAAATCCTCCCTCCTGCTGTCGTCGTAACTCCTCCTGTTCCCTCTGACGTAGCATCTCTTCTTCACGTCGTCGATGTTCTTCTTCATGTCTAGAATGTTTTTCAAAAACTATGTTAACTTAAAGACCCTTGACCTGTTCAGGCTTGTACTTAGTCTCAGGAGATAAGATCAAGCATACAAACAAAACTGGTCTTTTTTTTTTAATATATAGTGTAAGGCACTAATCTACTCCATCTGATGGGTCTGAATATTACTGAAGCATTCATTACTTTGTTTTAAAACTGGAATACAGATTACTACAATACCAGTACATTCTATACCTATATTCTTTGGGCTACATATTGGTAAGCAGGTCAAAATACTCCAGTTTTTAAGTTGCTATAGATTAAAACATGTCACTACTGTCAAAAGACACATTTTAACTCTACGAAGTGTTCATGATTTGGTTTGGTTTGTTTTTTTGTTTGTTTGGGTTTTTGTGTTTTGTGGGTTTTTTTGGTTTTTTGGTTGTTTTGGTATTTTTAAATCTACATTTCTTGTGATATTTAACATTAAAAGTATAAACTGAATTAACATGATGACACACTTGTTTTCTTAAATTTTAGTAGAGGCATGAAAGCAAGTATTTGTATGAATCAGAATGAATCAGATCTTACAGGAAAATACCAGAATAAAGTGAAAATACCCCAAAAAATCTCATGTCAGACTATACACCTGCAATGCTGCTGTTCCACATGCAGATCACTCGCGCATAAATCGTAGAAGCAAGTTCACATCTAATACAGCTATGCTTCAGTCACAAGGTTAAAATAAATCACATGAAACAAAAAAAATATATATGTTAAGACATTTCTACACTAGTTAGCTCAGAAATCTACAATAGAACTAGTAGAGCTGAAATAAATGGGGAAAAAAATCAATACTGAAAACATTCTTTTGTATTAGCATGAGATAACTTTTCTGTTCAAGAAAGTTATCAGAAACATCACACATTATGCTTTGAAAAGCAACTTTTTAGCAGCAGAATTTATATAAATATATTAATTAAAAGTAATCTCTACAAGCTTGAGCATCTAAATTCACACAGGCTTACAGCAGCAGCATGCTACACCTTTGCACAGTAGAAGACAAAATACCTCAGTTGTATCTGCTTGCGTTTTTGAAGTTCTTGATTTCGAAGTTCTTCCAAACGCCGCAATTCTTCTTGACGTCGCATGAGATCTAACAGGATTAAAAATGTAGTAAGATAAAAGCTGCCAATCAGCAATGTGGCAACATGGAAAATTGCTATTACTGTCAGATCACAGGTTTTTTAAAAGAATGTAAAGAATTTTTTAAAATAAATTACAGAATTTTTAAAGACTTTTCTTAACACATTTAACTAGTTCCTTCCTATAAAGCTAAGTCTAGTATATGAAAAAACATATTGGATCCACAGCTTACAGAAAGGTACGGGACTAGCAAACTCTCCAAAGCAGGTTATGGCAACAGAAATCTAAAGTCCTCAAAAATAGAAAAGGAAAAACAACTCTCAAACACTTAAATCACATCCTGGTTTTACATCTATGGCAACGTATCCATTTTCTCACAATGCTGTGTACTGCTAAATACACACTAGAAATAAAACTAGTACAACAGATATGGGTTTATATTCTCCACTACCTATTGCAGACCACTGCATGGCACACAACAGAAAAAAGTGATATGAACTTCATGTGCCTGTAATCTGAACCTCCACCGAGATTTATCGCATGACTCTGCTTATAGCAACTTATAAATGACTAATCTTTAGGACCAGAAAGGAACAGCCGTATTCTCTTAGAAAGCACTTAAAATGCTCTTTAAAAGTGGCTACCAACTAATACTGATTACTTTTGCTGTACTAGTTTCCAATCAGTTACATTATTTATTTCTGCCTGCAAATTTATGCTTTCTTCAACGAATATTCATTCTATTTTTTATTAGAAAACCATTAGCTGCCTTTTCTACCTTCATGGGATATTGGCCACATGACATTATTTACAAACACCATGAGGACCATTGCACTATACCACCTATTAAATGCCTTTTATGCTTCAGTTCAACTACTCCATGCATTTCTCAAGCACAGTTCACATGCTTCGTTTTACAATCTCTTCTGCAAAATTAACACATTTGACACTTAAGTAGGATATGATTACACTGAAGATTCACTGAGATCACAAAGTCCCAGGGTTGCTTCTCTGCAACAGTGCTTGCCACAGCAAGCTTGGTCACTGTTAAGCTGATACTTGGAAAGTGCCACAGACACATTTTTTCTTTTTTTTACCCCCCCTTTTTTTTTATTTCAACCTTTAGATTATTTCAGAGCACAAGTGCACTTTTTTCTCTTAAAATTAACCTTTAGGTTGTGTCATGGTTTACAGAGATAATTGTATCCATCCTATGCTAAACGTTGTCTGCTGTTGAAAAAGTTGTTTCCTTGTCAGTTCTTTGTTCTTTAAAATTTATTTACCATTTGTTTTCTCTTGTGTTAATACACTGGCACAGGATTTCCTACTTTGACCACTATTTGCTACAAATTTGTCATTTACTCCTCTACTCTTAAGATGTAGAGTCCTACTTTTCCCAGTGTTCTCTTAATTTTTCCACAGCATAGTTCTGATTAAAATACTAACAATTTAAGGAAAGGCAGTAAAAGCCCAATATACCAATTTATGATCCAATACCATTTGACAAGGGCAGAATATTGGCACAAAGCCTTACTAGCCAGATGAAAATTACAGAACTGGAAGTTCAAGGTGTGCACAAATCCATTCATACTACAAGATCTGCAGTGATGGTAATTCTGGAGTGACAGGTTCAACACAAGCCCTTTCCCCGAATAGAAAAAAAATTACACTAAAGCAGCTGTGAAAGAAAAAAAGACAAGGTATTATTATTATTAGCTTCTGTACTTTCTTGTGCTTCCAAACAGGCAAGGTCTTCATTTTATACTCAATCTTCTGCAGAGCAGAAGGCAGTGTACTCTCACCTCAGAAGTTAATCCTATAGGCAGGAATACCAAGTTCAAAAAGATCTCTAAGTTGTTTTAATCTGATGATTTTTCAGGTTCTAGAAACCGAGAACAAATGCACAGCTACCACACAACTGATAAAGAATGAAGTTTCTGGTTAAATACAGTCACCTTTTCCATTATTTTCATAAACTATTTAACCACTATTTTGAGGGAATATTTATAAAAGTCTGAAGCATACCACCGATATGTAGATCAGAAACATCATGTCAATTTACTTACACATGGAAACACGTATTCTGCTTTACAAATTACTTCTGACTCAATCTGTCAAAATATGACACTTAAAAAGTGAAAAATTATACACATCAAAAGAATGAAGTCTACCTTCAGTATTAATACCACACCACAAAATGCTGAGTACTTAAGCAACATGTTCAAGTCCCGCTAGCTCTCATAAAGCAATTTCTAGAAAATTTTCATATGAGGACTTTAATAACCTCACCCTTCCATCTTCTTTTTAGCACCTGACAACTAATACATCGTACTTCATATTGCAGTAAAATTATTTCAATACACCTTTAAGTCTGTGGTTTCTGCATCAAGTATCCAAAAAAGGTAATTCTAGGTTCAGATGTCTCAAAAGTTTCTTTGCATCTTTCTTAAAAACCCTGTGATACAATCTCATTGATTTTAACATTCTTGCCATGGTCTGAACTGACCAGAGACACTGTTCAGACCAACAAGATTTAGAAGCAGCTAATGTCTTAAAATAAATACAAGAGGAAAAAAAACCTTATTTTCATACATACTGAAGCTGGAAAGTTGGTGAGATTAAAACAGAAGGAATGTTTACTAATCTCCTAGAGTTTGGCAAATCAAGTATCTGCAGCTGAATAAGCAGAAACCTAATAATCTCAACAAAATTCCAAGTCAGTTGCTACCAAAGCAAAGTACTCTGTTAACCAAAGGGGAAAGGGAAAAACACCTCTTCCCACACTAACAAAAACTGTATTTCCTCACTGGAATATTAGCGCCAAAAGCATTCATATTCCAGTGGCTATTTAACAGGAGCAATTATTTTCTTTTCCCATATAAAAGTGGAGCTTAATAGATATTCACAAAAGGCATATTCTTTTCCCTCACAATATCCTTAAAAGAAACCCTAAGATTCACAAAACATAAGCTGTTCTTCCATGTTTTACTATCAAGACCTTTCCTACCTTAATAAACAGGCCACTGTCTCCTTGTCTCAGTTTAAAACATTAAGGTATGACAATATAGGAAAAATCAATCCCTAACCTTGCTGTCAAGTACAGGCAACAGGAGGAAAAATTATAAAAAAAATAAAGAATATAAAGAGTTCTAGAACTGGATCATTAACACCGTAAAATACTAATTAGTTAATGATAAATTTACCCAACATGTATTTTCAGCACTAAATTATCTTTACCAATATCGTATATATACACAAAATTAACAAAAATACGTGTCTAATTGAAAAGGGGGTCTGTACCGCCTGTTATAGGCATTGCTGTTATATTACATTAACATTCACATTCCTCACCTGCAAGCTATGCCTATGCTTACATGCAACACAAATGCTTTAACATTTTTTGCTTGAAAAATAAACCAAGAAACAACCTAACAGTTGTCATTTCAACAATAACTATTTTGTATCCCAAAATAGGTTTTTTACTGTAGTACGCTCTGTATTTCAGCACAGTATCTTATATAAACAATATGCTTTCGCACTAAAAACAAGCATGCCTATTTAGAATAAACAGGCTGAGAAAACTTTTTCCTAATGACAACTTTCAGTTACAGTAGATTCAAGAAATACCGTGTAAAAAATGAAATATGCTCCATTCAATCTCTTTTCCAGTTACAAAAATGTTTTAAAACAGATTTTAAAAGACTATGTGTTTACATTCAATGTATCAAAGCATTTAGGTGCTTTAATTCCACCAACCTAGTGAATATACTCTAATCCAGCTCATACAAATATTTTCACCATGACATTCAAGTCAGCAGAAAAAATTAAGATAAACCAGTCTCACACAGGGAAGTCGCACTATCGAAAAAATGTCCTCTCCCAAGAGTGAGCATTAAGTAAAGCCAAGTAATTGTAGCAAACAGCTAGTAGGAGTTACCTGGGTTTAAGTTTTGAAATGAATCCACCACTCAGAACTTCGAGAAGTGACACAGCACTCCTGTTCAGCCTATCAAGCTAGTTATTGCCCTGTCCTATGATCTAACACTTGGGGATAAGAATCTCTTTAGGTAGCCATTATCTCCCTTAAACAAAAATTGAAAATAACTTCAGTGTTTCATTCATGCAACAGATCTTGAGATCCTTTCCAACAGATCTACAGTATAATTAAACCTTACCTACTTAAAAGTCTTTCAATTTAGCAGTCATACAGAGGTAACTAAAACCAAAGAGTAGTTCAATAGTTCTGAACTGAAAAGCAATGATTTCATTCATGCAACGTTTTGGGGAAGAAAAAAAAAAAGAGAGAGAGAGGGGTAGCAAGCAGAAAATACCAGATACTCGCCCTGCTACTGTCCTCTCTGTCCACGAACCACAAGGGCCACCCAGCTCCATTCTTAAAGACAGGGCTTGAAAGCAATGGCTAGACGATTTTTTTCCCCCCACATTAGCAGAAGACTAATTGTTTGGACCTCTTAATTACAAAAGGGGGATACACGATCTTTGAATTTCAAGAACAACTGAAATTCATGGCAACTGAGTTCTTTTGAGTTGTTACATACACTATGCATATGTCAGACTTCCTGGCTGGGTTTCAAAGGGGGGAAAAAAGTAACAATAGCTACTGTAACATTTAAAATCATACCAGCCAGAAGTACAGCTATAATTTTTTATATTTTCTTGCATGTGGCTCACAAACAGTACTTAGTCCTATGTAGTACCCTAAGTAACACCAAAAATAGAAAATAATTTTACTCATAAGTGTGAAGCTATCACTCAATTTCTTTACATAAACTACTTAAACTAGACAAATTTAAAAAGAAAGCACATCTAGACAATCATTCCTTTCTCAATTTCATCTCTGCTAATCATCAAGGAGTCTATGTAAGGAGAAATACTACTCCCTTTTTCTCACTTTTAATTAAGTAGCACCTGGCAAAAAAGTTTAAAATACAGCTTAATATGATACACAAAGAAAATCTGTGACAAAACAAATTTAATAGTAGTAGATTATCTGATTTTACCTTGCCTCATCAGCATTAGCTGATGTTCATGTCTAGCTGCTTCCATTTCTGCCTCTAGCTTCTCTTTGGCTTCTCTAATGTTCCTGTCAACCTGTTCACGCTGTTGCTTTTCCATCTCATCAAGAGCCTTCCACCGCGAAGCATACTCAAACTCAAATGTTCCAGGCTGAGCAAAACGTGGAGGTCTAATAAAAATTTTGTAATTAAAATGTACAGAAGGACACATTTAGATCAACATCTGCAACAGCCAACGAATTTATAAACAATCACTTTAAGTGTAGATCTGACTTTAAATCAACTTGTCAGATGACTACACTCTAAGCCAGTCAAAACTTAATTCAGCTGTTAAAACAAGTAATATTATCAGTGAAATTGTCCAAATAAAGATCTGTTCCATTTATATATTTTAAGATACAAATTCCCATTTACATCAGTACAAAATACTAAGATTGTGTTTGCCCTTCTAAAGCAGTCAGTTCATAAAACCAGTTATTTAAATAAATACCAAAGCTTACTAGACAGCTCAGAGTATTAGCCAGGATCTTGAAATATTAAAAGGTGCCAACATTTTATCTCACATTCTAACACCAACTACTGTAACTAACAGTGGCACATTTTTAAAAAGTGGTATCCGAAAGCCTTACCAGAAATAAGCATTTTGGCTTCAAGCAACAGGATCTCTAAATGGCAATCAGATTTCAATATTAAAAATTATTCTAATCAGATTAGGTGACTTCTCTTCCATTTCATGATCAAGACTCACTTTCTCATGTTATAATCAAAGTTTTATCTGAACCGTGGAAGCTGCTAAGATTTACACTCCTCTGACTTTACCAACAGTTATGGGGCTATTCACAGAACAAAAAATCTGTAGGTATACAAATCTCTGCAGGATTAGACTACACCTCTAATCCATAAAATCTTGCCTGGTAACAAGCTCCAACTGATTTATCTGCCTACTTTAGTAAATGTAAAGAATGTTCAATCAACAAGTCAAATCTGAATTTTACTATAATTAAGGTATTTTGGCAAGGTCCTATTTAATCCTTTGACAGAAAACAGCACAACATACAAAACACTACTTCCTGTTACAGAAACTCAAATAAAAATTGTTGTATATTTACTAAGCCAACTAAGTAACATAAATCATGTTTTATAAAATAAAGCTAAACACAACTTACTTGTGATACTGTTGTGTTTTTTGCATCAGCTTCTCTGGGAGCCCATCTTCATCATCAAATTGCTCCATTGGTTCTACCACAACAGGTCGAGGAGTTCTGGAAGACAGTTTCAATTTAATAAAAGTTATTTCAGTATTTTGAGAAAACACTCCATAAAATTAACATATGTTATCTATAACTCATGCGTCCTGTAAACTCTTAAATTGAATTCTAATGAATTCTGACTTTAAAATTATCTTTGAAAACATTTGTTTCTATGCCCAAAACCAACTACTCTGCCTAGAAGTCACAATTCATTTGATATCATTCTGTTTGCTAAGACTTATTTAAATATAAAAATAAAAAAGACAACCCTCAAAGCCAAATTTATAAACAATTACAAAATATTTAGGAAGGAACTAACTTTGTTTTCAGTGAGGCAACATACTGGCCACTATTATATTTGGAAAGCACCAAACTGAAACCAGAGCAACACAACCTATTCATATTTCCACAGAATATTAAAAGTCACTTTTGAAAGTTACTCTACAATTGACAACAGTTTAGTAATTTGGCATTAATATTCCAGGGAAAATTAGAAAATAATTTCTGCTTCAATTGTTTAAAAACCCCTTCTTTGAACTCACAAATCAGAATCCTTATTATCTCTGAAAATACCTTCCTTGAATTCTCATTATCTGTAGTAATCAGAGGCAAGTGTTAGCCAGTACCACCAAGGATAGCAGTATAAAGATCCTGAATTGTGTGAAAAGTGCTTTGCATAGTCTTGGGAGCACAGCCTGTAATACACACCTTAAAGTGGTAAGAAAAGAGCTAGAGACACTATTTTCAAAACACCAGTGCCAATTTATTGTATTATACACCTTTTTCACTTCGCAGATCTTTTCACAGAAAAAAATCTACATTATTTGAACAACATCACAGCTGCAAAAACAAACTTTGGGCATCAAGTGCAGATAAAAAAAGATGAAGTTTGGAATCACTGCATGCCAGTTGCTGGCAGTTCTGTGATTTAAATGCAACTGAACTGTGGTGTTAACTTATGATTTAAAACAACAATTTTATATCTCTACATTAACATTTCAAATGCCTAGTTTTTATATATTTAGCCTATTAACTGAAATATTTTCTGCTGATGAGGCCAAGAATTTTCAGCTTAAAATGTAAAATTTTAGATGCTGAAGCAGAACATCAAAGTAACATTGCAGCAGATTCATGCTAATTATCTTTGCAACTGTGCACTAGGGAACCTGTCAGCCACCTAACCAAGATAAAAATCACGTGCTTTTTATTCACTCAGGCCACAGTTAGATGGCCATTTCAGTCCAACAAATCCTTCCAGCTGGTAAAACAAGAATACGTTCCCTCATTCCATAGCTTCTTTTGCCCTGTGACATCTCTCATACCAAGAATAGCATTCATGTAACACTGAACTAGATTAGTTCCCTGGTTTGGCTCACCGTGCTTCCATTCAAATACTAACGTCAAGAAAACCCAGGGGATCAGAACAAACTACTGGCATCTACTGATAACAGTAAAGACGTATTCAGATTGCATTTACTACATAGCCACCAGGGCAGTTCAGCGGCACACAAGATTTATGAGATTATCATGAGAAACTTGTTCCAGATCTTTTCCCCACTTGCAGTCTCCTCCTGGCAACATTTTCTCCTGCCGTATCTTCTGCTGGACCTGATGTTCATAGCATCCACGTTAGTAAGCACCTTCATATGCTTTAACAGAAAAATGAATGCAACAAAAACTGCTAAATACTTTTCTGTGGTTTTAGGAAGCACAAGTGGCTTATGGAAGTATCAGAAAGTTCCCAAACAGATAAAAGATAAACAGCACCATCAAGGCAGGAAGAGAAAAAGAACTACAAGTTCTCCAATTCGATGGCAGCAAGCTTCCATGCTGTAGAACCACAGCCTCATTTTCCCAAATGAGAATCAGAAAAATAAAAACAAAAAAATATCCTGAATAGCTACCACTTCACACAGTCTCCAAGAAAGAATTTGAAAATGTCACTAGTGGATGTGTTAAAGCACAGCAGTTGCCAACTCTCTTCAGCAAGTACAGAAATCAGATGCAAGAGAGAAGTGTTGTAATTTACAAGCTTCCTTGCCCTTGAAATAGAAAGTTTTCCAGAGATCGATGCCATGAACTTCTGCAGAATTCAGGTCTTCATTTAAAAAACAAAACAAAACAAAACAAACAAAAACCAAACAAAAAACCCCCCACCAAACCACCAATAAAAAACAAAATCCCAAAGGAGTACTTCTGGCCTTTTGAGTCACAAATAACACTTGAGATAGAAATATAGGCAGGAAGACTGTCCTCACTTTACTGAAATATGAGTAATGTAAGCAAGCTGTTTTGTTAAGAAACAGAGGAATATTATTTTGTCGCATTCTTACTGAGATCAGGAAGACTGCAATCAATGAAAAGAAAGTGTCACTACAAAAACCCTTATTTTTTAGGGAAAAAAATATATAGACATGTAGACAAAAGCAAAATGTTGCTATCAGACTCTCATACAGTAATTACAAGTCTCATAAACAGTAAGCAGAAAAAGATGGTTTTCCTCAAAAAAAAAGATCAGGTGTATTTGGGGTATTCAGTTAAAACACCTTCATTTCTCATCTCATGGCTTTCATAATTTGAAAATACAGTAAGAAATAGGGAATACTCATGAATGCAGTTTTCCTTCAGATCAGAAATATACACTGGCACAATTTAAAACGAAAGCCTGTGAACTTACGTTGTTAGCAAGAACGCCCCATCGCTGCATCTTTCTAGAGCTTTCCGTGCAGGTGGTTTTGCTGCAAACTCTACAAAACCTTTTCCTGTAGCTCTGCCACGATCATCTACTACAACAACAGCTCTTTCCACTGGCCCGAACTGGGAGAATGCTTGTTCCAGCAGCTCATTAGAAACCACAGGTGAAAGATTCTTGACCGTCAGAGCAGCTCCATGTGTAGCAAATCGAATTCGAAGTGGTCTGCTCTTCAAAATAGTACCGTCAAGTTCTGCCTTTGCTATTTCAGCCAGTGTCCTAGATTCCTTTTTCAAGACATAAAAGAATTTATATATTTTATTTTCAAAGACAATAGATATCACTTCTGCACACTCCATCCTCCTCATTCCATGGAAAAGTCACGATTTTGTTTTTATTTTTTTTTAAACCTCAAGGTTTCTGTCTACTGATTGGAAAAAAAAATAAAATATGCATTTGTCATTCTCTATGATTTATTCCAAAAAACGACACAGGCAAAACAATTTGTTGCACACTATGGGACTTAAATTCTCATTATGATGGATACATTTGTGCTGCTCTGTAAAGGCTTTTAGCAGAGTTGAAAACTTGAAACTTTTTTACATTCACCTACTCAAATGTTTTATTCTGCATCCCTAACTACATATAGTAGGAAACAAGTATTTTCCAAGATTACACTACAGAATCTAAGGTACTTTGGGTTTTTGTTTGGGGTTTTGTTTTTACGTAAGTGAAAGTATCACACTCAGTCACTACTAACTGTTGGATGAACTCTCAATGGATATCCAATTTGAATTTCATCAACAATTCATTATATTACCCTTTTTTGCTCATATATTCGTTCTTCTCGCATTCATAGGCTTTCTGCACCCACATCCATGAGATCATCTGTAACATTAACTGCCTTTTTTCCTCATTTCAGACATTTTTCACCAAGTTTGATATCTACAATACCTTACAGTTCAAGAAATTATTCTTTAGATCATAGCCATTTTCTCCACAGTTCAATTAAGTAAATTGTTAAAAAAAACCAAACATATTCCCTAAACATAAAAGGGAAGTTCAGATAAAAGCTCTATCTATGTTACATGGAAAATTGAGTAGCGACATGTAAACATATCACACTTCCTCCAGAAACTTGCTATTTCAGGTTTGAGTTTCTCAGGGTAGGTATGGCAGAATATCACAAGCACTTAAGATGACAACCAAGCAGAAAAAAACCTAAGCAGTAAAATATATGGTAAAATCCTAACTAGAGACATCCAAAGCACTCAAAAGCTACTCCCAGAACAATATAAGTCAGTGCATTCTAGACACGGCAGTTATGAAAACTAATCCTACACATTAAAACGACATTTAAATACAGTATCATAAGCTTTTCGGATTATTCCTTTTTGCATGCTTACTCGAGCATATTGGACCAAACATTGTCTTATCCCAGAAAATCTAATCTTATCCGGACACAAGCCATTTAAACCAGTCAAGGTCCCATTTCTTTGCCGTTCTGAGATTACATGTTCCGTTTTCACGATGTGTGAGCACTGGTATTTCTAAACAACGCTGCTTAGTCTCTAAAATTAATCGTGTTTTCATAGACCAAAACTATACGCGTAATGAGCTGTACGGGCTGAAATTTGCTTCTTCACAAAGGATTTTTCTCTAATCCTAAAGTACAATAAATTCCTCCAGTTTAGTAAGGAAAACCCTTATACAGGTATTACACGAACAGAGCAGATCGCGCAACCACAATTTCCATTCATTGAAGAGAAACAGGCTACAGGAGTACCCGTGATAGCAGCACGTAAATGGTAACTGGTGGAGGGGCCCTGAAAGAAGCGGAGTGCCGCGTAGTGAGGTGGGAACCTAAAGGCGAAGGCTGGGAAGGCTGCTCACAATGCAGGCCTCTGGCTCGGATATATGGA
Organism: Mesitornis unicolor; assembly: GCF_000695765.1. Classification (NCBI taxonomy): domain Eukaryota; kingdom Metazoa; phylum Chordata; class Aves; order Mesitornithiformes; family Mesitornithidae; genus Mesitornis; species Mesitornis unicolor. The sequence continues at coordinate 30,614 of NW_010190022.1, read as the reverse complement.
GGCAAATAGGGGAGGGGGGGAAAAGAAGAGGAAGCTGCGGGAACGCCGCTAGCTGCTAGGAGATGGAGAACGAGAGGCAGCCACTTTTTTTACACCCTCCCGACAAGGGAAGGCGTGGGGGACCAAGGGACAGAAGCCTCCCGCTTGCAGAGGCAGCCCGTGGGTGACGGGGCAGCCCCAGAGGCTCGCGCGAATGCTCACCAGGCGAATGAAGCCAAAGCCGCGGTCCCGGTTGATGAAGACCTCGCTAGGCTCCCCATAGCGCTCGAAGAGACGCTTAAAATCTTCCTCCGTGATATCAGTAGGCAGATTCCCCACAAACAGCCGGCAGCGCTGCGTGTAGCTCTTCTCGCCGGGTTTGAGAAAGCTTTTGATATCGATGGTGAACCCAACCTCCTGCTCTTCATCTCCACCTTCTTTGCTCGGCACTAACGCCATGGCCGCCGCCGCCTCACTGTCCGTTTCTAGGCCCC